>NW_015164690.1:223111-229071 GCF_001447785.1 Gekko japonicus
GAAGAGAGGCTAGGCAACGCAGCAGCAGCAGCCCCAGAGGAGGAAGCAGGAGGGAGTTTTTCTCTGTTTGTGCACATGCACTCTCTTTTTCCTTCCCCCTTGCTTCCTCCCTAGAGGAAGAGAGCCTACAGCAGCAGCCCCAGAGGAGGAAGCAGGAGGGAGCTTTTTTTCTACTGCGTGCACATGCACTCTCTTTTTCCTTCCCTCTCACTTTCCTAAGGAAGAAGAGAGGCTTTGGCAACACAGCAGCAGTAATGGCCGGAAGATGCAAGTACTTGCTTGCAGGCCGTATACCAGTCCAGCTTGCGGGCCGCATGTTTGACACTCTTGATCTAGACCGTTTGTCTCTCAGAATACTAATCAGATTTTGTTACATGATCTAAAGACTTTTTCTCCACATGGTCTGAATCAAAACACGGACTTTTCTTCTTACATCTCAAAATCCGAATGGTTCAAATATATACACAAGCTAAGGTCTATATGAGCTTGTACCTTTATGCAGGGGTCATTTCGTAGAAAAAGAGCTAGGGGAACTCATTAGCATAACTCATTAGCATATGCCACACCCCCTGACATCATAAGGCCCGGCGGTGGACCTGCAAGGCCTGCGGGAGTGCGAGGAAGCCCCGCCAAGGCCCTCCCTGGCCCCAGGCAGGCAGGGGTGGGGAGAGGCAGGGAGGAAGCAACTTACCCTCCCTCTTCTCCTGCCTCCTCCTGGCTGAATGAGGGCCGGAAGCGGGGCGGCCGGAAGCAGGGGGTGTGGCTTCGTTGTGTGCCCCGCCCCCCACACCTCACCCGGGGGAACTGCGATCCCCCGCGATCCCCCCCGAAATGACCTCTACCTTTATGTACCTATATGAGCACTGTACCTTTAAGGAGCAAGACCAACCTGTAGCAGATTACCTCTTGGAGCCTTTAATTCTGCATGGTTGTTTACATAAGAACCCTGTCTACAACAAGGTAGTCAGCATTTGTACATGTTTTGAGAATCTGAATACTCTACATGGTGTCAATGATTAATGTTTGATTTTTATATGATTTTATATATGAATTGTATATGCTAAATATGCATGGTTTACTCACTTTGATTAATTCTTGTATAGTTCCATCTACAAATTGTTATTATGACATGAAGAAGGTTTTCCTTCCGAAATGTGATTTACACCTAGGATATGCATTGCATTGAGTTCAAATGTAAATATACAAGTGTTACAAGATGCAGGGACTAAAATAATTTCAAGTATATTTGAATGATCCCAGTTCTGGAACAACTTACATATTCATGTCACATTAGATTGGATGAAATCAGTACACCCATTGGAGTGCCTGTGTGCACCCACTTTAAAAGGTAAAGGTTCCCTTTGCCCGAAAGCCAGTCGAATCCGACTCTAGGGTTGCAGCGCTCATCTCCGTTTCAATGCCGAAGAGCCAGCGCTGTCCAAAGACATTTCCGTGGTCATGTGGCCGGCATGACTAAACACCAAGGCACACGGAACGCTGTTCCCTTCCCACCGAAGTGGTACCTATTTATCTACTTGCAATTTCTTGCTTTTGAACTGCTAGGTTGGCGGGAGCTGGAACTAGAGATGGGAGCTCACTCCGGCATGCGGCACACTCGGGTCTCGAACTGCTGAACTACCAACCTTCCACAGCCTGCAGTTCAGCGTCTTAACCACTGAGCCACCGCAGCTCCTTTAGTGACTGTGTACACCCACTTAAATTGCCTGTGAGCACATTTTGTGACTTCTAAGCCGCTTGTTTGGCTCATGAAGTTTTCTGTTACTGATTATGTTATTTGATATATAGAGATTGCATAACAAAAGATGTAGAGACTCGGTTAGCATTAAAATTGTATTTTAATGATATACAGATAATTCTTAGAGTTATTGAGTAATTGATCTCGGCTTTCCCTTCATTTCTCAGTTACACACGCTCGGCATCCCGATTTTGCTTTATAGGCCCTGGGTGTAGCAGATATTTTCTGGGACTGGAATGACAGGCCCCCAGAGTGGAATGACAGCCCCTGGGAGAAGCAGAACCATTCTGGGCCTGGATTCACAATCCATAGAGTGAAATTAAATACTTTAAATTTTATTCAATATTTCTGGAAGGTGTGTAGCTATCACAAAATCAGCTCCACCTCAGTAATTATCCTGCCTGTCAGCTCCTCAGTTTCTTTACAAATTTATGAGTTCGATGTGAGCCACCTCCTCTGTTGTCAGTTATAAATCTTGCCCCTTCCCCCCCTTCAATTTCCAGTGTCCAGTTCTGCTGCCTTCTGGACCTCCATGTTCCTATTACGTGTCACACCCTGCCTGAGTTCCTTGCACAATGTTGCCACGCTGTTGACCACTGACCAAGAGCACCCCTCCATGGTATTGGTGAAAAAAACCATCCTGTACTCTATCTCAGGGGTCCCCAACTGTTTTGAGCCTGCAAAATGTTTGTAATTCTGACACAGTATGGTGGGTGCAGACACAAAGTGACTGTTACAGGAGGCGGAGTGAGCCAGGAAACGATGGCCATAGCATACCTTCAGTCACATAGTGAAGATCCTCATTATGTGGTGGCAGGGGCTGTCATTCCCCTGTAGAGTGACATAGAGGCTGTCATCCCAGTCCCAGATTGCTTCTGCTTCTCCCAGGGGCTGTCATTCCACACCGGAGCCTATCATTACAGTACCAGAACACATCATCTACCCCCAGGGGTTGTCATTCCAGTCCCAGAATGCTTCTGCTACTCCCAGGGGCTGTCATTCCACTCTGGGGGCTGTCGTTCCAGTCCATGAATGCTTCCGCTACCCCCAGGGGCTGTAATTTCACTCCGGGGGCTACCATTCCAGTCCCAGAACACATCTATCCCCAAGGGATGTCATCACACTCTGTGACCTGTAATTCCAGCCCTGGAATGCTTCTGCTACTTCTAGGGGCTGCCATTCCACTTTGGGGGCTGTTATTCCAGTCCCAGAACACATCTGCTACCTCCAGGGGCTGTCATTCTACTCTGGGACCTGTCATTACAGTACCAGAACACATCTCCTACCCCCCATGGCCTGTCACTCCACTCTGGGGCCTATCATTCCAGTCCCAGAATGCTTCTGCTACTTCAAGTGCTGTAATTTCTCTCCCGGGCTGTCATTCCAGTCCCAGAATGCTTATGGTATTTCCAGGGACCATCACTCCACTCTGGGTCCTGCCATTCCAATCTCAGAACCCAGCTCCTTCCCCCAGGGACTGTCACACCACTCTGGGGCCTGGCATTCCAGTCCCAGAACACATCTCCTACCCCTAGCGCATGTCATTCCACTCTGAGGCCTGTCATTCCAGTCCCAGAACACAGCTTCTACCCCCAAGGACTATCATTCTACTATGGGGGCAGTCATTCCAGCCCCAGAACATTTAAGCTACATCCAGGGGTTGTCATTCCACACTGGGGCCTGTCATTCCAGTCCCAGAATGCTTCTCGTACCTCCTGGGACTGTCATTCCACTTTGGGACCTGTAATTCCAGTCCCAGAGCACATCTCCTACCCCCAGGGACTGCCATACCACTCTGAGGCCTGTCATCCCAGTCTCAGAAAACATCTCCTACCCCCAGAGATTGTCATTCCATTCTATGGCCTGTCATTCTAGTTCCAGAATGCTTCTGCTAATCCCAGGGGCTGTCATTCCACCCTGGGGTCTGTCATTCCAATCTCAAAACACATCGCCTACCCTCTCTATCATTCCACCCTGAGGGCTGTCATTCCAGTTCCAGAACACTCCTGCTACTCCCCAGGGCTGTCATTCCACTGGGGACTTTCATTCCGCTTCCAGAACACATCTCCTACCCTCAGGGGCTGTCATTCCATTGTGAGGCCTGTCACTCCAGTCCCAGAGTGGTCTACCTGGGTCCAGAGACCATAATGGAAAATCCATTTTGCATTTTCTTTGCATCTCATCTTCTGCTATAATGTACTTCAAGGGAACCCAAGCATGTCAATTGGCATTCCTGGCTCCCATTTTTTCTCCAATGGGCCTTCAAGCCTCTCCCATTGTTTTCAATGGTCTATCCTGTCATTCCTTTTAATACATCCTTCCTGCCCCACACCCCACACACCTGAAGCTGCCTTCTACTGAATCACACCCTTGGTCCATCAGATTCACTATTGTCTATTCAGACTGACAGCGGCTCTCCGAGGTCACAGTCTGAGGCCTTTCGTATCACCACCTGATCCTTCGAACTGAAGATGCGGGGGACTGAACCTAGGACTTTCTGCATGCCAAGCAGATACTCTACCACTAAGACACTTCTTTCCACCTGGGCCGCGCGGCTCCTCGTAAGCCCTGATTCAAACGCGACCATCGATGCTAGCAAAGCAAAAGAATGCAGCCATCAGATTCTTGCAGGGCTCGGAGCGCGTTTGCCTCGCCGCCAGCCTCAAGCCGCGGGTGGGTGGGGTCGGGGGGAGCCGTCGCTCAAACCTGATTCTGGGGCGTTGATCCGACGTTAGAAGGAAGGTCCCTCCGGAGAGGCAGAGAAGCCTTGCGGGGCACCTTAAGGACTAAGTAATTTATTGCACCGAGCCCTTCTTGGTCAAGAGCTTCGCGGAGGTTCTTCCTCCGGCAGAGGAGACTGTCCCGTCTGTGCTTTTATGTGTCATAAAGAAAAAAGGACAACCGACTGAGCTCGGTAAATTGGGCGTGGCTGAAAAGACGCTGCAGTTCGGCTCTTTGCATTTTCACTTTCGCTTTCCGCAGGGTCGGAACAGTGTTCCCTCTAAGACGAGTTAGTGTGAGCTAGCTCAGTTTTTTAGCCTCCGGCTCAAACATTTTTGTCTTCGCTCAGGAAGGAGGGCTCCAGAGCGAACTAATTTATGCAGCAGCCGAATCGCTCGCTCACAACTTTAATGCCAGCAGCTCACAAAATAGAGTTCTTGCTCGCAAGACTCCACAGTTTAGCGAGAGCATTGGTTGGGAAAGCACAAAATGGATTCACTTTCCTTTCCCACTTTGCTAAAGCTGATCAATCGGGCTGGTTAATTCCTTCATCCCCAGATCCCTTCTGTCTTCCAGCCCCCTCCTGATTTGCTGCCCTTTCTTGGAGTAGATGCCATTTGTATGCACGGCTTTTCTAAGTATTACGGGAATCACCGCCGCCGATCATTTTCCCCGGCCGCAGAGAACCCTGGGAAATGTAGTTCTATGATGGCCGGCCGGAATTATCCACGCTGAGAAGGGAGGGAGACCGAAACTGCACGCGAGATGGAGAAAGGAAGAGGACTTAAGTAACGTTTGCCCTCTGGAAAGCCTCGGCATCACACCAAACGATAAGGGAGCAAACTGCAATGTTGCACGGCCAGTAGGAAGAAAAATGAATTCCCATTTTAGCCTCTCAAATTTTGTGCCTTCTCAGGCAATTGGGGTGATTGAGAGACGACTTCTGTTTAAGAAGCACCTTCCTCTCTACTGGGCAAGTGATTCGCACAATTCAGAGCCCCCGCCCCCGACACGTGTCTACACATCTACATGCTGGAGACATTCATTCTTCGCTAAGATGGGGGAGTTGTAAAAGCTTGGACGGTTGCACCTTAATAACCCGGGATGTCAAATAAATCATATGACTGCTGTTATGTGTATTGGGAATGGAACATCCCAAGGAAAACCCAGAAATATTACACAGGCCGCAAAAGCCCCAGAGAATCCACGTTCCAGTGCCTTTTCCGTGCAATCGTGGCAGAGGGCCTATTAATTGGTTGGCATAGAGACTCTAAGCTGAATAAGTGTGAGCTAGCTCAGTTTTTTAGCCTCCAACTCACAGATTTTTGTCTCTGCTTAGGAAGGATGGCTCCAGAGCAAACTAGTTTATGCAGTAGCCAAATCGCTTACTCACAACTCTAATGCCAGTAGCTCACAAAGTAGAATTTTTGCCACAAGACTCCACAGGTTAGAGGGAGCATTGGTACTGGGTAGTGTTGCTAGG
>NW_015164690.1:229481-240246 GCF_001447785.1 Gekko japonicus
TCCAGATTGGTAAACGCCTGGAGATTTGGGGATGGAGCCTGGGGAGGAAGGGAACCTCAATGGGGCACAATGCCATAGAGTCTACCCTCCAAAGTACCCATTGTCTCCAGGGGAACTGATCTCTGTAGTCTGGAGATGAGCTGGAATTATGGGGAATCCCCAGGTCCCACCTGGAGGCTGACATCTTTACGCATAGTCCACAGGTGGCCAAACTGTGGCTCGGGAGCCACATGCAGCTCTTTCGCACATATTGTACAGCTCCTGGCAAGACAGCTGGGGAAGCGAAGGGGAGGCATGGTTTTCCTTCCTCCTTCCATCCTTCCTTTTGCTTTCTTTATTTCTCTGTCTCTCTTTCCACCTCTCTCCCTCTCTCTCTCTCTGACAAATAAATATCATTAGCAAACAAACAAATACCTTTGGACAAATATCATTATCAATATCTGTTTTTAACCCCTTTTAATTTTTGGCAGTCTCATTTAATGTTAATAAATGGCACATTTACATATTTTTTTCAATCAAAACGTGTGTGAAATATTTGTTCATGTCTTGTGGTTTTCAAGCATCTGACGTTTATTCTGTGTGGCTCTTACACTGAGCAAGTTTGGCCACCCCTGGCATAGAGCATGGGGGAAAGTGTGTGTCCTACTCTGTTTTTACACAGAACAATAAATTGCAAGGAAATGGTACTGCAACGTGGCGTCCCTGGATCTTTTGTAGCTTGGTTCATCAACATCTAAGTCTGTATGATATATAGATTTGGTTTTGCTGCCTTAGAACCTGGTGTTGTAGTGCATTTTGGGTTGACAATGAGTTTAGCCAGGATTGGAAAGGGGCTACTGAAATTTAAATGGTGCGCTACTCTTATTTCTACTACCCTATTCTTCTGCACCTCTGTTGTAGGATATTGTACTTGCAAAAATGCCTGCTGTAGATCCTACGCGACTACAGCGTAGGGCAGGTGTGTCGAACTCCTTACGAGGGCCAGATTTGACATAAATTGGACTTTGTCGGGCCGGGCCATGTGTGTCATTAAATGTAATGCCAGGTAGCAAAGATATAAATTTTATAAAGGACACAAACAGAAAGATGTATTTTTTACTTAAAATAAAAACATGCTTAAAACATTAGCACTCTTGCAATATTTTGTTTATTTAACAGTGCCTGATAACTGACACCTCTTGCTCTGAATTATTGCATCAAAATGTCTGTGCTGTTGCAATCTTGAGTATGCTGTTCAGGTGTGTATCTGTAAGCTGCAAACCTACGATGACGCAGCAGCAGCAGAACTGGAAGGAGAAGCAGAAGAAGGCCAGTTCCACTGCAGGCCTGATAGAAGTCCTCTGGGGGCCTGATCCGGCCCCCGGGGGCTGCATGCTTGACACCAATGTTCCCTCTAAGCTGAGTTAGTGTGAGCTAGCTCACAATTTTTTAGCCTCCGGCTTACACATTTTTGTCTTACCTCAGGAAGGATGGCTCCAGAAGCAAACTAACTGATGCAGCAGTCTATAAGAAAGGGTAAGGTAGGGATGGGACAGGGTATGGGTTATGACATCCATGAAACAGTAGAGCACAGAGAACCATCTAACAATTCAAGCCACTTAAATCAAGTTCTACAAGCGACCTTACATCTTTCCTTCGTTTAACACATGTTTTCTAATAAACATAATAATTTATACATTCAGAGTCTGTCTCTCTAGTTTCTTCTTTGGGTCCATATATAAAATGGTTTCCATATCGCTTCCAGCTCTCGGTGGTCAAGGAGTTAATGCTTTGGGCTCAGCCTCTGCCCAGTGGAAGTATAGTGTCTTTTTTTTGCCATTGCTGTAATTCGTGAGTGGTTTCTGCAGAGCAAACACTCTTAGTTATTTGAAGGATTCAAATAAATGCAGAGGTATTTTTTAACCCACCACGCTGGGAGTGTGAAAAGTATGCAGACGGAGAGTGATTTCAGCTAAGCATACCTTTATTTAGTTCAGGACAAAGACAACTACCCGGCTCGCAGGCCGGCTTATATTCCCTCTGAGAAACCCACCACCAAACACACCCCCACTCCCAATTGGCTATTTACAGTAACCAAGAGACCTATTGGCCTCTTGGCCAGGACCTAGCCCTTTCATTGGGCCTGGCTAGGATCCTATGTGCCCATTGTCTTTAGGACTGAAGTCCAGGCATGTCCGGCCCTGTCAGGGCCTGATACACTACAGAGTGTCTGCTGAGTGTCTGTCTGCATCCTTGAGAGGAACCCAGGTGAAAAAGAGCCTCAGCAAAGGACCAGGACCCAGTGAGAACCCCAAGGCCCCAGGTGGCTGTGAGTTCAGCGCCTGAGAACGGGAGACTGTTTGTCCTTGGTCCAGACATGTTCCCTCTAAGCTGAGTTAGTGTGAGCTAGCTCACAGATTTGTAGCCTCCGGCTCACACATTTTTGTCTTCGCTCAGGAAGGACGGCTCCAGAGCAAACTAGTTCATGCAGTAGCCAAATCGCTGGCTCACAACTTTAATACCAGTAGCTCACAAAGTAGAATTTTTGCTCACAAGGCTCCACAGCTTAGAGGGAACATTGCCTGACTGGTCCCAGACTTCCCCTCCCACACCCTCAAAACGTGCCTGCCAAAACTGGAAAGGTGGGGGGATTATGGGGGTTTTGCAAAGCCAGTTTTAAAAGAAAAAAGAAGCACACGGATCACAGCCAGTGTTCCCTCTAAGCTGAGTTCGTGTGAGCTAACTCACAGTTTTTTAGCCTCCAGCTCACCCATTTTTGTCTTAGCTCAGGGGCTCCAGAGCCAACTAATTTATGCAGTAGCCAAATCGCTGGCTCACAACTTTAATACCAGTAGCTCACAAAGTAGAATTTTTGCTCACAAGGCCCCACAGCTTAGAGGGAGCATTGATTCATAACAGAAGCACATACCCCGCAGCTCCTACCTGTGACGAGGACTACAGAAGCTTGGAGCCTGGCTGGGAAGTTTGGCAGCCCTGCCCTCTGCTTCCTGCTCTCAGAGGCAGCCCCGCCCTTGGCTCTTTATATTCCCATGCAGCTCAAGTGAGGTCAGGCAGGGGAGGGGGAAAGAAGAGCCGGGCCACATTAAAGGCCTGAGTGGGCCGGAACCGCAGGTTTGACACCCAGGGTTGCCAGGTCTGCGTTGGAAAATACTTGGAGACTTTGGGGGTGGATCCGGGAGAGGGTAAGGTTTGGAGAGGGGAGTGGCCTCAGCCTGGTCCAAGGCCATAGAGTCCCGCCTCCGAAGCGGCCATTTTCTCCAGGGGAGCTGATCTCTGTCAGCTGGAGATCGGTTGTAAGAGCGGGAGATCCCCAGGCCCCACCTGGAGGCTGGCAACCCTATAATGACACCCCTCGCGTAGGGCTTAGCTATACACAATGGATTATTTGAAGTGGTTGGAGTGGTAGCTGGAGGCTATCCATTGTGTGTACAGCCAAGCCCTGTGCTATAGTCGCATCTGCGCCAACCCCCAGGGGTCATTTTGTAGAAAAAGAGGTGCAGGAGCTCATTAGCATAACTTATTAGCATATGCCACTAGGCTTGCCAAGTCCCCCAAGGGGGAGGGGAAACCCCCCCCCCAGAGGCCCGTTCCCCGCCGCCGGTGGATCAGGCCCTGGGGGGAACTCCACCCCAACGTGCGCGTCACCCAGAAGTGACGCGACCACGCCGGGCACGCTGGGGGCAGGGCCACGGTCATCCAAGGGAAAACTCTATGGTTATAAAGGAAACCACTTTTCTACAAATTTGAGGTATATTTCCATAGTGGGTGGGAGTGTGGCTAAAGCCATTGGTGAGGCTGGGCCAGCAGCACCGCTAAGGTGATCCTGCTGGGGCAGCATCCCTTATGGATTAAAGTACCCTGGTCTTGCTCCTACACCTGACAGAAACCCGCCTGTCTGGTGTTGGGGGGGGGAGTTGTGTTTAAAAGCATCGGGGAGGCTGGGCCAGCAGCAGGGCTAAGGCAATCCTGCTGAGCAAACCTCCCCGATGGCTCTCAGCATCCCAACTCCTCTCCTACACCTGACAGGCAGCTGCTTGTCTAGTGCAGGAGGGGGAGGTGGGAGGAGTATTAGAAGCCACTGTGGAGGCTTGGCTGGCAGGATCACTAAGGCATTAGTGCTGGGGGGGCTCCTTGTTGTCTTTAAGCACCCTGCCACCGCTGTTGCACCTGACAGACAGCTGCCTGTCCAGTGTAGGAGGGAGAGGGGGAGCAGTATTAGAAGCCACTGTGGAGGTGGGGCTGCACCTGACAGACAACCACCTGTTAGGTGTAAGAGGTGGGGGGAGTGTGTTGGAAGCCATCAAAGAGGCTGGGCCAGCAGCTTTGCTTCACCTCACAGGTGGTTGTTGGCCACTCCTGATTTCCTCAACTGTCATTAGCTCTCTGCAGTCCCCTGTAACTGGTTTTTTTTTTTAACGTCAGAACACTGAGCTCTGCAGCTGACCAGTCAGAGAGTGCGGGGTGCAGGGAGGCAGCTGCCTGGCAGCTGCATAGGAATCAATGGGGGTGAACACATTTTACCCCTTTTGACCCACTTAGGGGTCGAATTTCTAAAAATCCCTTCTTAGCGAGCACCTACACCATGGTAGGAGCACTCTCCCTGAATTTGGTGTCTCTAGGTCCAACGATTTGGCCTGGGCATTGATTTTACAGTGAGGGGAGTTAGATGATAATCCATGTTGTTGAAATGTGTTGCACAAATATGTGTCCTGTATGCTTCTCACTGAATAAATCACACGAGAGAGTCTGGCTTGGAGAAGTGAAAGTAAAAGATTTTATTTGCAAAAGCCAGTCAAATCCGACTCTAGGGGGCAGTGCTCATCTCCGTTTCAAAGCCGAAGAGCCAGTGCTGTCCGAAGACTTTTTCCATGGTCATGTGGCCGGCATGACTAAACACCAAGGCACACGGAACGCTGTTACCTTCCCACCAAAGCAGTACCTGTTTATCTACTTGCAATTTCTTGCTTTCAAACTGCTAGGTTGGCAGGAGCTGGGGCCAGAGACAGGAGATCACTCCGTCATGCGGCACTCGGGTCTCAAACTGCCAAACTACCAATCTTCCGGTCTGCAGTTCAGCGTCTTAACCACTAAGCCACTCCCGGCCCCTCTCTGTAGTGTGCAGATCAGTTATAATTCTGGGAGAAATCCAGCCCCCACCTGGAGGCTGGCAACTCTATTGTAGCCCCAAAAGCAGAGAGGTGTGTGTGTGTGTTTAGCTAATAAGTAGGGATGCCAGCCTCCAGGTAGGGTCTAGGGATCCCCCGTGATTACAGCTCATCTCCAGACTACAGAGATCAGTTAGTCTGAAAAAAATTGATGCTGTGGAGGGTGGACTCTATGGCATTGTACCCCATGAAATCCCTGTTTTCCTCAGGTTCCACCAGTGTTCCCTCTACGCTGAGTTAGTGTGTGCTAGCTCAAGTTTTTTAGCCTTCAGCTCACACATTTTTGTCTCAGCTCAGGAAGGATGGCTCCAGAGCAAACTGATTTATGCAGTAGCCAAATCGATTGCTCACAGCTTTAATGCCAGTAGCTCACAAAGTAGGATTTTTGCTCACAAGACTCCACAGGTTACAGGGAACATTGAGTTCCACCCTTAAATCTCCAGACATTCCCAAACCTGGAGCTGGCAACCAGGGGGATCTGGCAACCCTAAGTACATCTAGGGTGGCCAACCTCCAGGTGTGGCCTGGAGATTTCACAGAATTACAACTGATCTCCAGGTGATAGAGATCAGTTCCCCTGGAGAAAGTAACCGCTTTGGGGGTGTAAATTCTATTGCATTATACCCTCCTGAAGTCCCAAACCCTGCCCCCCCCAGCTCCAAACCCCCCCAATCTCCAGGAATTTCTCAGTCAGGAGCTGGGTTTGGAGATTGACTCCCAGTTCCCAAAAGGCAGGCTTTAAACTGACCACAAGCTGCCATTAAGCAAAAAGAGGGAAGTTATGAACGTGTGCTTTCTGGGGAAGTGAAAACCTTGGCCATTTAACTTTTTTTTTTAACCAGCAACACGCAGTAGGTAACCTCTGGCACATGAGTAAAGAACAAAGATAGAGTCCAGTGGCACCTTTAGGACCAGCAAAGTTTGATTCAAGGTATGAGCTTTCGAGTGCATGCACACTTCATAGGGTTGCCAGCCTTCAGATGGGGCCTGGAGATCACCCGCTTTTACAACCAATCTCCAGCTGACAGAGATCAGCTCCCCTGGAGAAAATGTTGAAATAAGAGAGATCACAGGACAGAATGTCGCTCGTTAGGGAAACAACTGTGATATAATAACAAAGTTGTGGTTTAAACAATTAGAGGGGAAATTTTTTTAATGTGTTCTGTGTATAACAAATCACTGGAGTCGCTTCCTTTTGTTGTTGTTGTCGAGTCCGACTCTCAGTGACCCCATGGACCAGATCACGCCGGGCCTTCCTGTCTTCCGCCATTCTCTGAAGTTGGCTCAATTTCATGTTCATTGCATCAATGACACTGTCTAACCATCTCATCCTTTGCCGTCCCCGTCTTCTTTGACCTTCAATCTTTCCCAGCATCAGGGTCTTCTCCAGTGAGTGCTCCCTTCTCATTTGGTGTGGACCAAATGTCGCTTCCTTTACAAAACATTAAAGTCGTTTCCTGTGAAGTGCATGGTCTCAGATATTATGCATCGCTCATTAAACGGTTTCACTTAAAAGTTTAATCAGATGAGACCTTTCACTGAAAAATATGTACAAAATTACATCCATTTTCTAACTTCACAACATAACTATTTTTAAAAATAACTTTTAGTCTGAATGTCTGATCGACCCCAAAATCTCCAGGTATTTCCCAACCTGGAGTTGGCAACCCTACTGAGGTACAATTTGGGGTGGTCCCTGTAGCTTATTTTGCAGCGCAGAGGGGTTAAATCCCAGCAGTTCCTTATTAAAACCGAAGCTGCCACTTGGAACCAAATAAGGAAGCGTTACTTTCTCTCAGGATCAGGGAGAGGTTAGTTTCTCCACCTGAATTTTCTGCATAAAGACTTTTTTTAAAAAACCACTAAACTACTGAAAATTTGGGGTTGACCACAGTGGGCATTCTGGATACCAGCTTCTCTCACGACCTGTCAGCTTCAAGTAAACCCTGTCCCTCTCTCTAAATCCTCTCCTACGGAATATATACTCCATTCCCTTTATACAAACTCCTTTCCCATTACTCTCTATGTAATTTCTAAAAAGTTCCCCGTTTGACACGCCCCTGCTCCCCCCCCCCATTGCTTTCATAATGTCCCTCTTCCATTCTACCCATTTTCATAATGGTTCAGCCCAACGGACCCTGCCTCCCCTAGAACGCTCGGAGCCGTCATTCCCCCCCCATCTCGCGCGACAGGCGCTCTCGTCGTCCATTGGCTGTTTTCTAAAGACTCCTTTCCCATTACTCTCTATGCACACAAGGTATTTTTTTAAAAGTTCCCCGTTTGACACGCCCCTGCTCCCCCCCCCGCATTGCTTTCATGATATCCCTCTTCCATTCTCCCCATTTTCATAATGGTTCAGCCCAACGGACCCTGCCTCCCCTAGAACGCTCGGAGCCGTCATTCTCCCCCCCCCCCCATCTCGCGCGACAGGCGCTCTCGTCGTCCATTGGCTGTTTTCTAAAGACGGCGGGAAAAGCTACAGTTTAGCGGAAAATGATCAAAGCCGCTCCGTTCTGATTGGTCGCGAGGGCAGGGGCTAATAAAAGGCGGCCGCTGATTGACTGGCTGTCCCAACGGAGGATGTTAAGAATGCTGCGATTTGTTCCTTCGGGCCAGCGCTCCAAAGGACCGTTTTATTAGTAGGATTGCTTGCGAATATATTTGCTTTCAGAAACAGTCCTGGTTTGTACCGTAGTGATCCACACGGATAGCCCACAGTCATTATTCCTCAGTTTCAAGGTGACCTGGTAATAATGCCATCAAAATGTTACCTCATACACCCTGAGGGGTGGCCTTATCCTCCCTCAAGAGTGGTCCTCTGATCAAAGTCCGCATTGCCTCACAACAGCCCATTTGCTTATGGCCACAGTTGTTCTGCGGTTACCACGAAGTGTCATATTTTCAAAAGCAATGGCATAACCTAGCTAAATTAGTTTCCCATTGCCTTGCAGTTACACTGGGGCATTAGTTTTTCCTTAAAGCATGTCTGGATTAAGTTGATTTTCAGACAGTTGCTGCCCATGTTCCCTCTAAGCTGTGGAGTCTTGTGAGCAAAAATTCTACTTTGTGAGCGACTGGTGTAAAAGTTGTGAGCGAGCGATTTGACTACTACATGCATTAGGTTGCTCTGGAGCCCTCCTTCCTGAGCTAAGACAAAAATGTGTGAGCCAGAACCTAAAAAGCTGTGAGCTAGCTCACACTAACTCAGCTTAGAGGGAACAATGGTTGCTGTTATGTCTAACCATCCCTGCACATGGGCGTCATGAATGAGGTGCCCTTGCAATGACTTCTCCCTGGGAATATTGTCCCAGATGCCCTGCACCCTTAAGGTGACAAAATGTTTCTATGGCAATTCCACCCTGTTAGTCTTCTTAAGTCACTTGACTAGAATATGACACATGATCCTTTGCAGATGTCTGTTCATTAGGAGATACCCAGAACTGGTAACTTTGGCATGACAGGTGGCTAGGGTTACCACCAGATGTCCTCTTTTTTAGTGTCTGTCCCCTTTTGGGCTCTTTTTTAAAAAACTGATGAAAATGTCCTCTTTTGGGGTTGGAAGGTTAGGGATATTCCTAGTTAGTAGCAATTATCACAGTGTAAACAGTAGGGATATTTAAAATAAGAATTGTCATAGTGATCACTTGTTTGGAGTAGTCACTTAGGAAATATGCTTTTCAAAATATGGTAACCCTACAGGTGGCAATTGCTACACCAGATCTTATCAGGGAGTAGGGCAAAGCAAATGCAGCAAATTTGGTGTGTGTGTGTGCACGCGCGCGCAATTTCTTACCAGATCTCCAAAGAAGCCATTTTCCATTTGCGAAAGTGTACATCTCCACCTCTGTGGCTGCAATTTTAAATATTCTGAATTGCAAGTGCTTTCCCTGTAAATCTGGTAAGGGCTCATTTCTAAATAAGGGCTGGGCTATGTCATTAAAAAAAAAAATCAGTCCAGAAACTGAGAGTCTTATCTTTATATTTCTTTCCAGGGAAAAAAAAGACAAAAGATGAACGCAGGGGAACCCGCACCTCTCACTTTACCCTCACATCTGGCATGCATTGATTTATCTTTGCCTGGATGAATCTGCTCCGGTAGTGATCTAAACTGCTATTGGGAAAGGTGCAGAAAGACACAAGATTTTTCAGGTGTATATGTGGCCAGCTGGGTGTGGTGCCCAAGTCTCTGGTGTATACACTTAATGTGGCAGATAGGCAGATGGCTCTAATATCGTGCTGGTCTGCAGTAGCACAGCTAGTTTTGAGTCCAGTAGCATCTTAGATTGGCATGATTCTCAGAAGCTTATAAGGTGCTACTGGGCTTGAATGCAGCTGTTATACCAAATAAAAATGGTGAGGTTGGATTGAGGAAGAGGATCCTGCGTTCTCTTTTACTTTACCAGATACTTTGGCCACCCAATGAGAAGGGAGTACTCCCTAGAGAAGACCCTGATGCTGGGAAAGATTGCAGGTCAAAGAAGACGGGGATGGCAAAGGATGAGATGGTTAGACAGTGTCATAGATGCAACGAACATGAAATTGAGCCAACTTCAGAGGATGGCGGAAGACCGGAAAGCCTGGCGTGATCTGGTCCATGGGGTCGTGAAGAGTCGGATTCGACTGTGCGACTGAACAACAACAACAAAGCATCTTAGAAACCAACAAGATTTTCAGGATATAAGCTTTGGAGAGTCAACGCTCCATTCGTCGGATACAAGCAGAAATGGAGATCTCTGAGTCATATCCATGGAGAGATCCCAGTAATGGCTATCCCTGAACCCTTACATCGCAGGGGATATAAGGACTCAGGGATCTCCACTCCTACTTGTATCTAACAAAGGGAGCTTTGATTCTCAGAAGCTTATAAGGTGCTGCTGGGCTTGAATCCAGCTGTTATACCAAATAAAAACGGCGAGATTGGATTGAGGAAGAGGATCCTGAGTTCTCTTTTAAAAGACATGTTTTCCCTCCCTTTCAGGTTCATGCATCATGGGTGACAAGGAAGTCCTCGACACTACCGCTGTGCCCCTTATTCAGTGCTGCCCCTCAGACTCCACCACGGACGACAGCAGCACCCAAGAAGAAAGCACACTGTCTTCCCTCGTACGCTCCCCGACCTGCGCCCGCTGCCGCAATCATGGCATCAAGGTTCAGCTGAAAGGCCACAAGAACACCTGCCAGTTCCAGAGCTGCCAGTGTGACAAATGCATCCTTATTCTGTACGTCTGAAGCCAGAGTGCTTGTGATGCAGCGGTTAGTTTGTCGGACTAGGAATGAGGAGGTGTGAGTGGGGTTGGAAAGAGCCATCAAGTCACAGCTGACTCATGGCGACCTTCGTGGGGCTTTCAAGGCAAGAGCTGAGCAGAGGTGGTTTGCCGTTCCTTGCCTCCGTGTAGAGACCCTGGACTTCCTTGGTAGTCTCCCATCCAAGTACTAACCAGGGCCAACACTGCTTAGCTCCAAGATCTGATGAGATCAGGCTAACCTGAGCCATCCATGCCAAGGCTAGGGATAAGGATAAGAGGGTTAGAATTCCTATTCAGCCATATTCTACTAGGGGGCCCTGGTCCAGTCTCTCTCTCTCTCTCTCTCTCTCTCTC
>NW_015164690.1:240319-261191 GCF_001447785.1 Gekko japonicus
TGTCTTGGAGTATTACAGCACTTGGAACAAAAACCTCCCTAGGACTCAACAGAGATATTGATTTCTTATCTCATTACATATGCTAACTCATTCAATCCTCACATATGTATTCTCAACAAGAAGGACTACACATCCTCTGTATTTTAGTGTATTTCTTTTTCAGAATAGTATATTAGAATACTGAATGTAATGCAAGGAATATTGGGATGTTTTGCTGCATCCACCTCAAAAAAGAAAAAAAACGTTAAGTGACCTCCACGCCTGAGAGGAGAGAATGGAGAGTATCAGTTTACTTCCCACAATTAGAAAAGATACCTTTATTGCTATTTTGACATAGTTACTGCTTTACAACTGTTGACCTTATGAAATTAGCTTGTTATTTAATCTTGTATTTGCATTGTATTACCAAAAGCGGCGACAACGGTGCAATTCCCCCGCGGAGTAACGGGGCACGATCAGACAGACACATCTGTTTAGCGTCCTGGAGTCATCAGTGGGGCGTCGTTTTGCGCTTGCAGGAGCGTCGAAAAAAGCCACTGACCAAAACCTAGTAGTATCCGGAACTGCGGGGCAGGCAGGTGGAAGTCTGATCGCGCAAACGCGCGTCAGTTCGCCACGGGACAAACAGCCTCGCTTCCTGCCCGCAGTTTCTCCCTTGTGTGATCGGAGCCAGTATCATGTTACGTGTTAATTTGCTGTTCAGCCCGTCTGTAAATTTGAACCTTACCTACCATTCTAGTGTATTTGAAATAAGTGTGCCTTGCACATGGAAGCGCTTAACTTGAATAAACCTTTGTTGGTCTTAAAGGTACCACTGGACCCTAAATTTGTTCTGATGCTTCAGACCAACACAGCCAGCCGACTGGATCTGCCCTGGAGGTTAAAACTGCGATAAATAATGATAAGAAAGGAGCTGCCAACGGAGGATGACTCCGTTGCACTGTTCAGAGATGTACCGCAGATAGTCTAGTCTAGTATAGATCTTATAGTGTGGATCTCAGTAGGTGGCACTGTTCCCCTATGAATAAGAGCTTGATCGTATGGGACTGAAAGTGCCTGAGTACTACATCCCCCATTTGCACTTTGCTAGCTCAGCAGCATGTCGTTATGTGTCATGAGAAAGGGGGTCCGTTGCTCACAGTGGAATGCTATGGAGAGTCACACCCTTCAAAGTGCACTAAATCTATTCGGTGGCAAACCTGTAACTGAAACCGGTAACAGCAGTCCCCCCAAGGGTTGAGGAGGGAGGGGAGGGGGTCCCCTAAGATTCACTGTCTTCAATTGTTGTTGTTGTTCAGTCACACAGTCGAGTCCGACTCTTCGCGACCCCATGGACCAGATC
This sequence comes from Gekko japonicus, assembly GCF_001447785.1. Classification (NCBI taxonomy): domain Eukaryota; kingdom Metazoa; phylum Chordata; class Lepidosauria; order Squamata; family Gekkonidae; genus Gekko; species Gekko japonicus. The sequence goes on from NW_015164690.1 coordinate 241,662, forward strand.
ACGCCAGGCCTTCCAGTCTTTTGCCGTCCTCTGAAGCTTGCTCAATTTCATGTTCATTGCATCTATGACACTGTCTAACCATCTCATCCTTTGCCGTCCCCGTCTTCTTTGACCTTCAGTCTCTCCCAGCATCAGGGTCTTCTCCAGTGAGGGCTCCCTTCTCATTTGGTGGCCAAAGTATTTGAGCTTCAGTTTCATTATCTGGCCTTCCAGGGAACAGTCAGGGTTGATTTCTTTTAGGATTGACTGATTTGATCTCCTTGCAGTCCAAGGGACTCTCAAGAGTCTTCTCCAGCACCATAGTTCAAAAGAACCTATTATTCGGCACTCGGCCTTCCTTATGGTCCAACTCTCGCAGCCATACATGACTACTGGGAATACCATGCTATGACCATGCGGACTTTTGTTGGCAGGGTGATGTCTCTACTTTTTATCATGCTGTTTAGGTTCATCTGTTTGTCTTCAATTATTGTATGCTATATATTTGTGCTGTATTTTTGTTTTCTCCGCTCCTTAAAAAAGAATCTTCTCTCAGGCAGCGGCGCCGTGTCATGGCTGCCCAGGTGGCCTTACGCCGGCAGCAGGAGATCGAGCTGAGAAGGCAGTTGGCCAGTGGTTTGCTGGAGCTTCAAGATGGCAGCCCGTTGGACTCTTTCCATTTGGCCAAATCACTGAAAGGGATCAAGTCCTGCAAAGTAGGGGCAGGTAAGATAGCCGTATCAATATGGAAGGGGGTGGGTGGGAACTGACACAAGTAAGTTAACATGTTTTACTCTAAGACAGGGTTGTCGAACTCATTTGTTATAAGGGCTGGATCTGACATAAATGAGACCTTTTGGGGCCGGGCCATGTGTGTCGTAAAATGTAATGCCAGGTAGCGGAGATATAAACTTTATAAAGGACACAAACACAAAGGTTGTGGTTTTTTTACTTAAAATAAAAGCATGCTTAAAACATTAGCACTCTTGCAATATCTTGTTTATTTAACAGTGTCTGATAATGGACACCTCTTGCTCTGAATTATTGCATCAAAATGTCTGTGCTGCTGCAATCTTGACTCTGCTCTTCAGGTGTGTAGCTGTAAGCTGCAAACCTACAATGATGCAGCAGCAGCAGAACTGGAAGAAGAAGCAGAAGATAGTTCCACTGCGGGCCTGATAGAAACCCTCTGGGGGCCTGATCCGGCCCCGGGCAGCATGTTTGACACTCCTGCTGTAAGAGGTGTTTTCAGGAAACATCTCATATAATCTATTTTACTACATTTTAAAACAGTGATTTAAGGCCATAATACTCGGAACGTGGCCTCACTGACCACAGAATGGCTTACTTCTGAGTAAACATGTATAGTATTGGGCTGTTAGACCACAGTCCTATATTCACTAAGCATCCAAAGAACCAGTGAAATCAGAAATGTTTATTTCCAAGTAAACATATCTAGGATTTGGCTGCACAGGTCTGAAAACAAATCTCCAAAGAAGCCATTTCCCATTTGCAAAGCAGTCCAGGGCTATTTTTGGGCAGGAACGCACAGGAACGGAGTTCCGGCTGGCTCCTGAGTTGGCCACGCCCAGCAGGAACTCGTTAACATAATAGGCCACACCCAACAGCAGAAACTCATTAGGATTGGTTACATTAGGGGTGTGTGGCCTAACATGAAAAGAAGTTCTTGCTACAAAAAAAGCTCTGGGTTTTGACAACAAACAAGGTCAACAGAATAACAAGCAAAAGGTGGGTGTGGCTGGATGACCACACTTCTGGTAACATGGGGTGTGGCCTAATATGCTAATGAGCTGTGCTGTCAGGGGTGTGGCCTAATATGCTAATGAGTTCCTGCTGTTGGGTGTGGCCTATTATGCTAATGAGTTCCTGCTGGGCTTTTTCTACAAAAAAAGCCCTGCAAAGCACTATTATTTTATGACAATATGTGTAGTTAGGCCTTAGGTTGCCAACTCTGGATTGGGAAATACCTGGAGATTTTGTGGGTGGAGCTTGGCGAGGGCGGGGTTTGGGGAGGGGAAGGACCTCAGCGGGATACAATGCCACAGAGTCCATCTTCCGAAGGAGCCATTTTCCCCAAGGGAACTGATTCCTGTTATCTGGAGATCAGTTGTAATTCTGGAAGATCTTCAGTCCCACCTGGAGGCTGGCCACCCTAGGCCCTTAAGATTAGACTTCTCAAACCAATTCTTTGACCTGCTGAATCTCGAGGTACGGTTTGCCTCGGTTATCACATCTTCCATTTGGAAACAGTGAACCGATTTACTCTTTTAGCTTTAGCGTTTGCCCACGTGAAGGCTGAACAGGCTTGGGGTTTTGTTCTAACTTTGCTCAGGGTCGCAGCCCATCATTGGGGCCAGATAATTGACAGACGTATCCTCTCTTCACCGCACAGGGAAGAAGGAGAATGCAGAGCCGTCGAGTGAATCAGAGGACAGCCTCAGAGGGGCCACAGGATTCCTCAGACGGCAGAAGCGGAGAGCCATGAGGAAGGTGAGAAAAAGGGGGATGGTAAAACCGCTGTTCCCTGCAATTGCCTCTTGTCTGACGGGATCTTTTCCGCATTTCAGTAATACATATGTATTATTACTACAGGATAAAGATAAAAAAATACAGAATAAAAGATGGTTAAGGGTATACAACTGGATAAAACATGTTCGCTTCAAAGTGCTGGTTATTACCTTTGGCCAGGGACCAGCCTACTTAAGGGACCGCCTTTCCCCACATGTTCCCCCAAGAGCACTACAATCGGGGAACCAGAACTTACTGGACGTGCCAGGTCCCTGGTCCATCAAACTTGTCATGACCAGGAACAGGGCGATTTCGGTGGCGGCTCCTATCTGGTGGAATGAGCTCCCAGAGGAGATCAGGGCTCTGCGGGACCTAGCACAGTTCCGCAGAGCGTGCAAGACGGAGCTCTTCCACCAGGCTTTTGAATAGGAGCCGCCATCACCATTATACCACCAACGCCCCATGATTTCTGTATATGGTCATCATGATGCGGGCACTTTGGGTGAGAATGGGACGTTTTAGGGGATGGCCATCTTGTTTTTAGGAGAGGAGCACCAAAATTTGTTTATGACTGTGATGTATTTTAATATTTTTTAATGTTTTTATTGTTCTATTGTATTATCTGGCGATATGCCGTGTAAGCCGCCCTGAGCCTTTGGGGAGGGCGGGATAGAAATGTAAATAATAAATAAATAAAATAAAAATATAATAAGAAAAGGAAAAGAGAAAATAGTTCTTGATATAAGACGTGTAATTGGATGTAATGACTCTAAAAATTTGTGTAATCTGAGATTGTAACTAGACTGAAATCATGAAAAATAAACGGGGGGAAAAAAGAATGTTATCTGTCCTTTGAAGTCGGAGCAATCGTTTAGCACTGAATTAAATGTAAAATGGCTTTAGTAATGTTGCACAACAATTCTGGAAATTATTAAAGATGAATATTGCAAAAAAAAAAAAGAAAGAAGTAATACATATGTATTATCCATTGTGCGTTCTCCTCTAGGAAGGTTCCTGGCTGCCACTCCCTCACTGTTCTAAAGTGACAGAGCTGCCCTGGGCACTTGGAGGACATCCGCCACCTCATACGGCTTGGTTTCCACCACCTCTTCCTATGCCCCCTGCATCCTTCTGCCAGTTCTTGCCTCAGGAACAGGCCTTTCACGTTCAGACTATGGGAGGTGGGTAGTCCGTTTCTCTGATAACAGAAATGATGTAGTTGAATGGCTAAAAAGTAGGGCTTGGAATCTGAGAAAAGAGCAGATGTATTGAGAGGTCTTTCCCAGCTCTCCCAGTGAGTATAACATTATCCAGGGGTGTGTGGTATCGCCTTACAGATATTTTGTTCATCTTCTCAGGTGCCACTAGACTAACATGGCTGCCCCTCTGGAATTATGAGCATGGTGGGTGTTAGTTTTACCTCTCAGTGTTGTCCTTAGGACAACTGATAGTTATTGTAAAGCCCTTTGCATCATTACAGGACAATTTTTTTAAAAGACCATGCTATTCAAACATACCATGCCGACAAATGGTTTATTTCTCCTACAAGGAACTTTTGAGGAAGAATTTGTGTTGTTAATGTCTTGACGAGGGAGCCACAGCTAATTCATTCTTATATTTTAGATCAGGGCCCCCCAGCTTTTCGAGCCTGAGGGCATCTTTGTAATTCTGACTTGGCATGGCGGGCGCTGCTTCAGATTGGCTGCAACTGCTTACCTTCAGTCAAGATCCTTGTGCTGAGGTGGCAGCTGCTGCCAAAGCAATATTTTTAAAAATCTGCACAGCCAATCAAATCTCCAGGAGCCTTGCTGGGCAAAAGCCCCACCTCTACCCACCGCTAGGGATGCCAGCCTCCAGGTGGGAGCTGGGGATCCCCTGGAATTACATCTCATCTCCAGCCTACAGAGATCTCTTCCCCTGGAGAAAATGGATACTTTGGAGGGTGGACTTCATACCCCACTGAAGTCCCTGTCCTTCCTAAGCGCCATCATCGAACCTCCAGGAGATTCCCACCGGTGGTGGTGGTGGTGGGTGCCTGGCAACCCTAACCCGCCCACTGGAGAGCCAGTTTGGTGTAGTGGTTAAGAGCAGCGAACTCTAATCTGGGAGAACCGGGTTTGATTCCCCACTCCTTTACTTGCAGCTGCTAGATGTCCTTGAGCAAGCCATAGTTCTGACAAGAGCTGTCCTTGAAAGGGCAGTTCTTGAAAGAGCTCTCTCAGCCCCACCTACCTCATGGGGTGTCTGTTGTGAGGAGGGGAAGGGAAAGGAGTTTGTAAGCCGCTCTAAAACTCTGAGTGTGGCATGTATCTGCTAGGGAAAAATGGTTAAACACTTGGTTGCATGGTAAACATCACCTTTCCAATGAAATAAAATGCCAATTTCTATTGAACAATATAACAGCAGAAATTACTGTAGCAGTAGCCAATTTTTTAGTTGACGTGATAAGAGTGATAAACTTGGGAAACTCCGTTTTATGATTTTATAATTAACTTAGATTCTTAGTTTTCTGTCTCTGATTTTAATGTTGTATATGCCATTAAAGGTTTATTGATTGATTGATTGAACTCTGAGTGAAGGGCGGAGTGTAAATCGAATCTTCTCCTCCTCCTCCTCCACTTTCTAAAACAACTTGGCAGGCTGTTTTAGTTGCACACAAGCTGCATTCTATAAAGAATCGGGGGCGGGGCATTTTTAGAAGTCCCACCTGCCAGGACCTCCCTCTTCAGGATTTTCTAACAGGCTTCAGCAGATTCTCCTCACCCCTTCCTTTAACTGACATTCAGCTGCTTTCAACATTGTGAAACAAATGTAGTCCTCATTAAGCTGAGGTATTGTGTCTTTTTGGCAAGCGCTTGGTTGAGTTACAGTCTATTTTTCTTCACACCTGGGGAAGTGTTCTCTGAGTAGCAAAAGACACCTACCTTGTCTGCAGGTAGCCCTGTTGAGCCCTTTCATTATCCACATGGGCGCCAGACGCCTTCCTGTTAGACCCAGTGATAATCCACAGGGACGTAGTAGATACTATGGTACATGGCACTTTCCCAGTAATATTTCTTGGTTTTACATAGTTAGCACTAAAGTGTATTATGAAGTCTGAACCTCAGGTATTGTTCAAGTTGGCCCTGAACAAAAAGATACTGCCTCGTGGACCTAACTAAGTGATATACGGTCCTCAGGTGGAATCCACTATTTGAGTTATCAGCTGGGAACTCCGTTCTCAGATGGGAACTCCATTCTCCGGCATGCAGGGCCCAGGAAGGCTTTCGAGTAGGAGCCCCCGCCACCATCATCCGCCATCATTATTCCATCTGCCCCCCCCCTTCTTAATTCCGCAAATGGACCATCTCTGGAGCGGACAATACTGGGGGTGTGAGCCGTTCCTGGCATATGACAGCGCTGTAGGGACGTATATTGTTGTTACTGTATATTATTATCATTACTGTTGTTGCTTAGCATAAGTTATCTTGGAACCCCATCTTGAATCTATAGTTAAATATCCTTGGAGCACCGTGGAAGGAATTTTTAGTGAATTGTATTTATCGTACTTTATACTGTTTTGTGTTGTTTTATTGTTTTAACTTCGGCATTTATGCCCCTTGTGAGCCGCCCTGAGCCTTCGGGGAGGGCGAGATATAAGTGTAAAAAAAAAAAAATAGGATTCAGACTGCAGAACATAGGGAGAGGGTGCTTATCTCCCTATCCCCCGGTTTCCTCAATCCAAAATGGCTTGGGGGTAGGGAGGCCAGCCTCAAGGTGGGACCTGGGGATCCCCCAGAATTACAGCTCATGTCCGAACTACAGAGATCCATTCCCCTGGAGAAAATGGAGGCTTTGGAGGGTGGGCTCTCTGGCACTGAATCCCACTGAGGTCCCCGTCCTCCCCAGGCTCCATCCCCCAAATCTCAAGGAGTTTCCCAACCTGGATCGGGGGGGGCCTGCCCCCCATCCCCTGCCAGTGGCCGGGGGGACCTGGCAATCCGACCTGGGGGCCACCGTTTGCCATATCAGGAAAACTTTTGAAATCACTGCAATACATGGGAAGCCCACCAGCGACAAACAGCTGCCCCCTTTGGCTGGCTGACGTCGGGAAAATGGTGGTGGAGGGGAGGAGGTTGAGGCCCCCTTTCCTTGCGTGCTACAGTCCCAATCTGAATCAGGCCCCATGCAACTGGGAACTGAGTTCCCAGAAGGAAACTCACAAACATGTGTGGATCACACGGATCTGATGAAAAACTGAACATTTACTTAGGCCGACAGAACGCTACTCTCAACGTCCATTTTTTTCCGTAGCGCAAACTTCCTATTGACCTTTACGTTCAAGGTCTGTCAGCAGTGGCTTGTTTCTTTTCCTACAGGTTGTAATAGCAACGAAGACTTGTACATGCCAGACAGTTACGTGGCAGCCCCAGGACAGATGTTTCACCAGGCCACTGGTACCTCCTGGTGCTTACCTGCACCTGCTGATCTGACCAGGTATAATGCGCTTCTCTGGCACTTGAGCACAGCAAGCATTTATGGCTCACTACTGAACAGGGAAACAACTGGGAGCTTCCTAAATGCAAACATGCACCTCCTGGAGCTAACCTACGACTGAGAGATTGCAAGCCTCGCTCCCCAAACAGTCCCAAAAGCGCAATAAGTCTGGGTCTCGTGATTATTCCCACAGGCAGAACAAGTACATGCTTCACAAGACAAAAGTCCTCGTAGACTTTTGAAGCCCTGTAGGCATTCACTTCCTGCCAACCCAACAGTTCGAAAGCAAGAAACTGCAAGTAGATAAATAGGGACCGCTTCGGTGGGAAGGGAACAGCGTTCCGTGCGCCTTGGTGTTTAGTCATGCCGGCCACACGGCCGCGGAAACGTCTTCGGACAGCGCTGGCTCTTCGGCTTTGAAACGGAGATGAGTACCGCAACCCTAGAGTCGGACTCGACTGGCTTTCGAGCAAGGGAACCTTTACAGTTTGGTGTAGTGGTTAAGTGTGCGGACTCTAATCTGGGAGAACCGGGTTTGATTCCCCACTCCTCCACTTGCACCTGGCTGGATGACCTTGGGCAAGCCGTAGCTCTGATAAGGGCTGCTCTTGACAAAGAGCAGTTTCTGTCAAGGGCTCTCTCAGCCCCACCTACCTCACAGGGTGTCTGTTGTGGGGAGGGGAAGGGAAAGGAGTTTGTGAGCCGCTCTGAGACACCTCTGGGTTGTGAAGGGCAGGGTATAAATCCAATCTCTTCTTCTCTTCTTCTACCTTTAGGCATTCACTAGGGTTACCCAACTAGTAGTTCTCACCCATTGCTTCTCCACAGAACACGCTAGATGTCTGGCTACACAAAACAGTAGCTCCTCGGCGTCATGTAAGTTTTGAAACGTTGCGCTGGCACACCTACCACAAACATCTGCTCGATCAGCGTCGTCCAAATATCTTCCGTTTTGTAAAACGCTTTGTGTAGAATGTTTACATAGAGTGGTTTTTCTCAACACACAGAAGAAACTCTGGCTTCTGTAAAAGCGCCCCGTGCTCTGCAATCAAAAACAGCAGTCTAGGCAAGGCAGGAAGTGAACAACTGATCATGCCAACTGGAAACATGTATCTGCTGGGAATTAGTAACACTAATAACCCCCCAGGAGCACATGATCTCCAGCATGTGGGAATAAATCTGCTTTTCAGCTGTGATCCTGAGCACCCTTGTTATCAACGGGGCTTTTGTCCCATGCAAAGTTTTCACTATCAAGATGTCAGTGTTATTCCATTAGTCCCACAAAAAGGACCAATCCTGCTACTTCTCTTCCAAGGGGCATGCCCAGAATTTTAAGAGGGGGTTTACTTATAAAGCGAGGTACTTCTCCAATATTGCTTTTTAGGGGCTTTTAAACTGTTTTATTCTTTGTTCAGTATATTGTTACGTCGTAACCCGCCCTGAGCCCACTTGCGGGGAGGGCGGGATCAAAGTGTAAAATATATATATATATAGATATAAACTTGTGGCTGTCATTAAAGTGATGCGCAAGTAAATAGAAAAAGCAGGAGATGGTCTCCAGTAGAAATCCCTGAGACACAAAATAGACGAACTGATTAAAGAAAGACAGCTTTTGTTGATAAAGGAAATGTTCAAGCTGTCAGTGGCACAGAACTTCTATCTACATGGCAGCGCAAATCCACAGACAAGAAGCAGGGAGAGCAGAGACTAGAGTAATCTACACGGAATAATTAAGAGAAATGAAAAAGTCTGGTGAATATCTTTACTGCTGGAACAACGATCTGGCCAAAATTCTTGAAACAACAGTAGTGCATAACTCGGGGGTCTCGTACACTCCCGTACTGCCACAGAAATTGTCCCACGGACAACGCTACTTATGTATCATTTATTTTTCTGGCACCTGCACAGCAACAGCCGTCTACACAAACAAACATTTACTGCAAACAGCAAGTGGTGGGTGGAAATGTGACGTGAACTTGGGGGAATGGCAGCTGCAGAAGCCCCCCCAACTTCCCCCTCAACAGTTTGTGGTTCAGCTAGGACAGAAGGTGAGTGGGAAGCAAGCTGCCACTGAGGCGCTCCAGAAACAGGACTGACGCGCTCTCTCTCTCCCTCTCTCTCTCTCTGTCTCCTTTTCCCTCTTCAGCCGCCTGGCCCTGAACCCCCTGAACGGCAACATGGATTTAAGCAGACGTCCAAAGACAGCATCGTTGGGAGGTCAGGTATTTGGACCCTTGATACATTGCAGAACAAGATCCCATAACACGAAAGTCCTCCCCTTCCCCCCCTGGCCCCTTCCAATGTTTCAACCTATACAAACTAGGGAACACTTAAAAAAAAAAAAGAAAGAAAGAAGCAAGCATTCCAGTCATTGCAAAAAGGTACTGAAGCCGACCACTGGGATTATTCCGTTTGTCCTTCCGTTAGCATGTTTGAATGCACACATACACACGGTGGATTTTCTCCACTGTTCGGTTCCATTTACAGTCTCTGGCCTACCAAAATGTAAGCATCTCACATAGATGGAGAGTAGTTTGAGATCTCTGTTTTAAGAATAGACAGTTTCCTTTTATCGGTATTTGGACCGGTATTCCCTTGACCCATTTTGCTGGTGCCAGTGAAAGCCTCCTTGCTTGCCAGAGCCTTACATTTATTGGGGGCTCCCTGGGACCACTGCAGTGGTTTGGCAAGGAGCCGATGATGAGAGCAGAGGGGTCACCTGTTTGTGTGCTTTGGTACCATGCTACCTCTTGAAGTGCAGGAAGAGAGAAGCCAACTTCTGTTGGAAATAATATGTAATCCCATCAGACGTGAAACAGGTATCTTCCTTTCCCTTTCTGGTCCATTCAGTCTCTGGGCTGAACAGAACAGAGGAACGTGTAGTTGAGGAGGATGGAGGCTAAGACTAGCAAATCCTTGGCAGCCGGATCCTATGCAGGTTTACTCTGATGTAAGCGCCAGTGAATTCAGTGGGGCTTGCTCCTAAGGAAGGGTCCACAGTATGGCAGCCTACATGCTCTCCATTCGAGCAAAGACTTTGTTACGCAACCGAGGGAACAAGGTTAAATGACTAACTGCAAGGTCAGTTTGCAGAGTATCTCCCCAAAGCAGCCAGCCCTCCTCCTCCATCCCACAAATCAGAAAGCTTCATTACCAGATCCCGTGCCTCCAATGCCCAACACGCAAGTCGACCTGGAGTAAGATCAAACCTGAGGCTCTCCACATATTTCCAAAGTCTTTGGCACGAGAGTATCCGGGTGAGGGAGTGGGATACGCGGGAGCCGTCCTTTGTGTTTCTCAGCCCCACAAAAAGGAACAAGTGGAATCTGTTCACGAAGTGTTCATCAACCCTGACAACGTATGTTCATGAATCACACTGTTAATGGTTTCTCCTCTCTCTTTCAGCCCACCTCCTCCGCTCACGTTTCGGTCTGGCCCACCAGGGGGTTTATCTTCTCGCCCCTTTCCGAACAGCAGCTCCAGAAAGAGGCTGCCGAGGCCCTGATGGTGCTGAGAAACGCCTCCCAGACGGGTCCCGTTCTTGCCACGTCAGGTCTCTTGCCCCCGGTCAGCTCTGCGCCCGCCCTGATGGCTTCATCAGCTTTCTCTCACCCATCGGCGGCAGCTCACAGCTTCGCGGTGCCCAACCCCTTCCACCAGCACCCCCAGTACTTCATGCCACATTATGGTATCCATGCTGTAAAACCCTCCAAGGACATAGCCTTGAACGGAACCCAGATGCCTCCGGATTCACTGACCATCCACGGGGAGCAGGTCCCGGGCCCCCTTTTCCTTCCTTTGCTCCACGGCAGTCCTCTTCCCCAGCAGTATAAAAACGTCCGTCTGTTCTCCATCGCCCCATCCCGGGGTCCTCAGCTGGCCACTTCTCTCATGGTCTCTGGCATCCAAGCGGTCAAACCCAGCCTGGGAGGGGCTTCTAATATCAGCCACCACCATTTCCCCCCTGGCTTGGCCACCTACCACACCGCCCCCGGCCCCACACCGAAGACCATCTGCATGCCACAAGCCATCGAGGAGGGCTGGGTTTCAGAGGCAAATGTCAGCGTCTCCACCGCAGCCAGTTCCACGCACGGCAGCCCTCAGCTGTTGCCCTTCTGCGTCCCGCCCATGGACCTCTCTCTCGCCCCAGTGGCCCTCCCGGGCAGCATTTCCCGTGCCCCACTCGGGATGGAGGTCCACAGGGTCCCCAGGCTGTCGCTACTGAATCCCACCCCATACCTCCTAGCTCAGCAATCTTTCCCGGACACGGCGTTTTCACCGAGGCAGAAATCACCGCAAAGCCAGCAGCAGCAGAGCCAAGGACAAAGGTGTTCCAGTCAAGGGCACGCCGGGGACAAGAGCGCCAGCAGCCACAAGGAGCCCGGGAGCAAGGATCCGAAAGGTAGGGGTCAGAACCTCAAAAAGGATATTACAGCATTGGGGAAAGTGCAGAAAAAGGGCAACTAGAATGACAAAAGGGTTGGAACACTTTCCCTATGAAGAGAGTTTAAAGCGCTTGGGGCTCTTTAGCTTGGAGAAACGACGGCTGAGAGGTGACGGGATCGAGGTTTACAAGATTATGCATGGGATCGAGCAGGGAGTGAAATTAGTATTTTTCTCCCTTTCTCACAATACAAGAACTCGTGGGCACTCAATGAAATTGCTGAGCAGTCGGGTTAGAACGGATAACAGGAAGTACTTCTTCACCCAAAGAGTGATTAACACTTGGAATTCACTGCCACAGGAAGTGGTGGCAGCTACAAGCATGGACGGCTTCAAGAGGGAATTAGATAAGCATATGGAGCAGAGGTCCATCAGTGGCTATTAGCCACAAGGTATAGATAGGAGCTCTCAGGCTGGGGCAAGTGATGTTCTGTATTCTTGGGGAGAGCAACAGTGGGAGGGGTTCTAGTGTCCTGGCCCCACTGCTGGACCTCCTGATGGTACCTGGTATTTTTGGCCACTGTGTCAGAGTGTTGGACTGGATGGGCCATTGGCCTGATCCAACATTGGCTGCTCTTATATTCTTATATTCTTATACTTATATTTTGAGTCAGGAAAACAGGGCCAGGGCGGAGGTGGGGAGACTTAAAATTCCCTCGTGTTTCAGTCCCGATCTGAAATGAGTCCCATGCACCTGCTATTTAAAAAAGAGAGAGAAAGAAACTCAGGAAACCTGGTTGGAAGATCTAGTCACAGAATTCCTAGCGTTTTGATTGTCTTGGCCCCAGATGACTTTAAAAAACAAATGTATGGAGTCCATCCATCTGTATAATGATTCTGGTGTACCTTTTAGGGATGTTGCTAGGACTAGTGATGTCACAGATGACAAGGATTTTGAGCTGTTAGGGGAAAGCATTATACAAGCATTTAAAAATCTGGAAATCTCCCTTCATAAGGCAGCATGCTAGCTGCAGCCATCTGTCTGTACTTAGAGGGATCTGCCCAAAACTTTAAGCACATGGGCATATATAGAAGTTTTGGAAGGAGAGAAGCTTCCATTCTTGTGCAGATATCCATGTCGATTTCTTTCTTAAAGAGCTGGGATCATTTACCAGTGGGGACAAGTCAGCAGGTCAACAGACACTGAAGCAGGAAATGTTAAGAACTCACACAAGCCAGCTTGGGAAGGGTCTCTGTCTTGCTAGGAGTTCTCATTTCAGCGGCCAAGAGGGAAAGCTCTGTATCGCTGTCCCCTAAACCGAGAATCCACTGCAAGAAAACAGATCTCCCAGCATACCAGAACCAAGTGGCAGCGTCCACATCACAAGCGGGACAGATGATCTGGCCACTGGGCGCATCTTCTTTAGAATGTGCCTATCTTAAAAAAAAACAAAAACCCTTCACCTTTGTTCTGGAGGTCACACAGCTGGGCTCCCCCGCTCCCCCATGGGACAGACTGCATTCTTCAAATCCCTTATTCCAGATTAGTCCCATTGAAGTCAATTTGAGACTCACGGGATTTGAGGGTGACGTGCAGAGTACAATAGAGCAGAACTTGAATGTCTGGAAGAAAGAATCCATCAAGAAAGAACTGCAACGAGTGAAGGAACAGGGGCCCTGAGCATCTTGCCCCAAAGACGCTTTCCTAAATACAGGGCAGCGACTTGGGTCAAGCCGCCCTACCACGGCCGTCACTCAGGGGCCCATTCACACAGGACTCCTGGAGCGTGCCCACCTGCTCCCGATTACGGCCAAGGCCGGCCTGGGTTCGCTCCAGGTCAGGCAGAAGGCGGTGCAGTTCCCAGTCACCTTTCTATCTCCTGGCTGACCCCGGGGATTAATCCCACATCAGCCACACGGTCTGCACAAACAGCAGGGCGGCGCACCGCAGGGTGCCGGTCTGAACCGCTCTCGTGAGATCGCTGTGGTCTGTAGGGGGAGCAAGCAGGCGGTCTGGGAGGTTTGGTCTCGGAGGTTTAACATGGCTTCTGCATTCCCTCTAGATTCGACTGAAGCGGGGCCCGACTTCCTCGCAGCCAGGCAAGCCTCCCCGAGCCAACAGCCTCCTCACCTCCACCAGGCCAGCTCCTCCCCCACCATCTCCCTCAGCATCGGCCAGATGGGCTCCATCTCCCTCCCCAGCTAGAAGCGGAGCTGGCTCTCAGGGCTCCTCCGCCTGCGCGTGTGGAAACGAGGCGGGGAGGGCAAGATCTGTTCTCCCAAGGCCCCCGTGATCTTCCAAGGCCAGAGCAGCTTCGTTGTGCAAACACAAATGGTTTTATTGTGGCAACTCAAAGCCAATCTTCAGTTTTAACACATTCTGTTTGGTATTTTTTTCTACTAGTTCCGTTGCCGGATGAGGACCAGATTTTGTGTGTGTGTGTGTGTGTGTGTGTGTGTGTGTGTGTGTGTGTGAGAAAGATATCCTGAAATGTTGTGTTTTCAAAAACAGCCCGTTGGGAGTTGGTTTCTTAACAAAATAGTTTCAGAGCAGTAAAACTGTTCCTCATAGGGGAGAAGCGATGTTGTAATGAATTTCTGCCACTTTTAAATAAATGACACCGAAACGCTTAACAAACAAGGGAGGGTTGTAAGGGACATAAAGGATTGCGTCTGCTTGGAAGGAGGCTCCTGCCATTGATTTTGTGACCGGGGAGCAGACGGGCTCGTTACATTCCCTGCCTCCCCGTTGTTTGCTGCCAATAAAAATGTTGAGAAGAATTGCAGCGGCTGTATGGATTTCTGCCTCTAGGCTACAAGACCGAAACACTTTCTCCTTGTACTCGTTGCTTATCTAGAGCTATTTCGAGAGGGCACTTGAGTGTTTTAATGTCAGAGCTCTTTAGATTCTGGCCCCCAAAGCCTTAAAATATTATTTCACTTATGTGCTGCCCTTCCTCCGTCATGGTACCCAGCAGCATGCTTAGGGTCCCTGGGGAGGCCCCATCCAGGCACTGATGAGCTCTGTACCCGCTTTGGACCAGCACTGGTACAGTCTCATAGGCCTTCGCCCATATATCGGGACTTGGGATCCTGGTTAGATGCAAGCTTTTTACTCATTAATACTGAGGAAGAAGGAGGAAGAGGAGTCCTTCACTCTTGGAGTCTCAGAGCGGCTTACAAACTCCTCTCCCTCCCCCTCCCCCTCCCCACAACAGACACCCTGTGGCAGCCAGGTGGAGCTGAGAGACCTCTGACAGAAACTGCTCTTTTCAAGAACAGCTCTGACAGAACTATGGCTTGCCCAAGGTCATCCAGCAGCTGTGAGTGGAGGAGTGGAGGAATCAAACCCGGTTCTCCCAGATTAGAGTCCACCGCACTTAACCACTACACCAAACTGGTGGGAGTATGTTATTGTTGCATGTATATTTTGGGTTATGTAAAAGGAAGCCGGTGAGTGACGGAGGAGGAGATGATGAAGAAGAAGAGATTGCTATACCCCACTTTTCTCTACTCTAAGGAGTCTCAAAGCAGCTTAACACCTTCCCTTCCTCTCCCCAGAACAGGCACCTTGTGAGGTAGGTGGGGATGAGAGAGTTTTGAGAGAAGGGTGACCGGCCCAAGGTCACTCAGCAGGCTTTAGAGGGAGGAGGAATGGGGAATCAAACCCAATTCCCTGGGTCAGAGTCCGCCGCTCTTAACCCCTACACCACACAGCCCAGAGAAACTCCCCTGCGTGCTGAAGCTTTTCCAGAATATGCTCCCTACACATTTTCAGCATGAGGGCTAGAACCATAGTAAAGATTAAGAATGCGTGCTGCCGGTTCATCGGCTAGTTTGCTTGGTTGGTTGGTTTCTGGAACTACGGGTCCGCAGGAAACTTTCTGTAGGACCACCGCTTGCGGCAGAGTGAGATGTAGGTGGTGTGTGTGTGTATGCGGGTGGGGTGGGGCTGACAGTGAGAGGCAGGTTTCAGCAGAGGGTGGAGAAACAGAGGAAGATCATCTGCTTTCCTTTTACCTGGTGTAGAAGAGGAGTTGAAGGGAGCAGGCTGCTTGGGAGGAGATCACAAAAGGCAGCTTAGCAAACATCTCTTTGTTTCATTATCAAGCTCACAGCCCCAAGCATAGCTTGACTTCTGCAGGGTACGCGGGTGTGTTAAGGTGGCTTCCTGTGACTGTGTACGTGGAAATACTCGCATGGGATCTGGCACATGTCATGTTATCTCAGGTTTGGTTTTTGTGGTGGCCAACCCTGTGGGACCGCGTCTGTAGTGATTTTTTAAAAAAAAATATTGCCTCCTCCACGACAGCATTTTAACTATTGGAAAGAACTGATATCCGAGAACCATGTATCCGTGGCCCACCCTTCAAGCCCCTCCAGAGGAGAACATCTGCTTAAAAGACCCGCTAAGAGGATTGGCACAGGCCTCGGCCGAGGACGGCCATGTCAGCACTCGGCTCACGTTGCTAATGGGATTGTAATGGATCCTGATGACAGGACAGAGGACAAGAGCAAAACTGAAGGGGGCTTAAGAGCAGCTCTTCCCAGCAGGCAGATGGAGGCTTTATTGGAGATAATTATAGTGTGAAAGGATCAGATGCACCAAAGATTGGGTGGGGGGGGAGACTGCCTCATCTAAGGGAAGCCTGGGGGGACAAACCCTTCTCCTCTTCCCTTCTGACTGAAAAGCCCTGAAGATAAGGAAATGTTTCTCCTGAAGCCTGGGCCACTCAGCAAAGAGGCCTGAGAGACCCAAAGAAACAGGTGTATTTTATAAACCACTCTGCTGAGATTCCGGCCACAGGAGTTAATTCTGGTTGCTCCCCCCCCCAATCACTGGTTCACTCTTAAAAGTTTCTCTTCAGAGCTGTGTACTGGAGTGAATTGTGTCAATACAGGCAGTGATATTCCAGCCAACCTAAATGCGGTATCTGGAATGTGCAAGAAGAGCAAAAACCCATTCATGTTGCTTGTCAAGTGCTTGAAGCTCACCTTCTCTAGGAAAATGTTAACTCCTAAAAGTTTTCACTCAGGGAACCCTGGAAGTTATAGTTAGATGAGAGTCCTGGCCATTTTTTAAAAATTAGAAGCCCAAAGCCCACCCCGTCTAAAGAATTATAATTCCCAGGACTTAAGGGACGGTGTCTGTGTGTGTGTGTCTGGGCTGATCGCCTTCACCTTTGTTTCTTTTTGGTGCCCTGGAGGGATTCATGAGTACGTGGCGCCCCCGTGTGGCTGATCGTAAGAATGCAGCACTGCTGAGAATCAATTACAATTTCAGGAACAAGGTTTGGGGGCAGTTCGAAAGCAAGAAATTGCAAGTAGATAAATAGGTACCGCTTTGGTGGGAAGGTAACAGCGTTCCATGCCCCTTGGTGTTTAGTCATGCTGGCCACACGACCACGGAAACGTCTTCGGACAGCGTTGGCTCTTCGGCTTTGAAACGGAGATGAGCACCGTAACCCTAGAGTTGGATTCGACTGGCTTTTGAGCAAGGGAACCTTTACCTTTACACAGATGTGATGGCAGCTGTGCAGTCGTTTGGCGACTTTCGACAAAGCAAGTGGTCTTTATACATGTGCTTGATGCAGGGGCTGCGGTGGCTCAGTGGTTAAGACGCTGAGCTGCAGACCAGCAGGTTGGTAGTTCAGCAGTTTGAGACCCGAGTGCCACACGACGGAGTGAGCTCCCGTCTCTGGTCCCAGCTCCTGCCAACCTAGCAGTTCGAAAGCAAGAAATTGCAAGTAGATAAATAGGTACCACTTCGGTGGGAAGGGAACAGCGTTCCGTGCGCCTTGGTGTTTAGTCACGCCGGACACATGACCACGGAAACGTCTTCGGACAGCGCTGGCTCTTCGGCTTGTAAACGGAGATGAGCACGAGTTGGATTTGACTGGCTTTCCAGCAAGGGAAACCTTTACCTTTACCTTGACGATAACAGTACTTACCTATTTACTAGGCTTGCCAGCTCCGGGTCGGGAAATACCTGGAGATTTGGGGGCTGGAGCCTGAGGAGGGCAGAGTTTGGGGAGGGGAGGGACTTTGGTGGGGTAGAAGGCCACAGAGTCCACCTTCCAAACTGGGCATTTCCCCCAGGTGAACTGATCTGGGATATCAGCTGTCATTCCAGATCTCCAGCCAGCCCCTGGAAGTTGGCAATCCTACTATTTAGAGGGTTATCGCAATCACTGCCCTAAGTGCCTGTGGAGTGATTAGAACACTCTAGAGTTTGGTATTATTATTATTATTATTATTATTATTATTATTATTATTACTACTACTACTACTACTACTACTACTACTACTACTACTACTACTACCAACACCTTCCAGGTACTTTCTTCTCCTCCGCCAGAATGATTTTTAATTCCTTAAAATAAAAAAAATCTCGCCCTGGCGTACACGGTTCCTTCCACCTACAAGGTATTGCCATTAATTTGGGGGCGCAGGCAAGCGATGCTACCTTGTGGTGTGGTGTGGCATGCACATACCCCTGTTGAATTTCTGCCTTGTTGTGCATGTGTTAAAGGCCTAGGGAATTTACAGCGTACGTCTGTTTGGCTTTTTCTACCTGTCCAGAGACTGGCACCCCCAGGGAAATCAGCCAGTTGGAATTTTCAACGCATAGGTATTATTTGTGGGGAATGCACCAGACAACTATAGCTTCCCGACTACCAGTTGTTTCCGCTGGCAAAATTACTGGGTCTGATACTATAGCTATAATTTTGCCATGCAGAAGCAATCTGGAGCGTGCAGAGGAGGAAAAGGGAGACTAATTAAACAGATATGCTGTCCAGTGTTCCCTCTAAGCTGAGTTAGTGTGAGCTAGCTCACAGTTTTTTAGCCTCTGGTTCACACATTTTTGTCTTAGCTCAGGAAGGATGGCTCCAGAACAAACTAATTTATGCAGCAGCCAAATCTCCTGCTCACAGCTTTAATGCCAATAGCTCACAAAGTAGAATTTTTGCTCACAGGGCTCCATAGCTTAGAGGGAACATTGATGCTGTCTAAATAGATATACTTACATATAACATTGCATTTCTTAAGCACCTTTTTAAAAGGTGACATATCCCCCTTATATATAAAAGCCGACTGGTGAGGGCACTTCTCTAGAACATTACATACACTCCAGAATTGGTTGGCACCCTGGTGTGTCACTCAGAATCTGTCTCTATCCACTGGCTGCATTGCTTGAGTCTCACCTCCAACATTCTAAACAGTTTGCTGTCCCCCCCCCCCAGCCAGTCAGAACACAGAGGTTATTTGCATATGCAGCCTCATTGGCCTTTGCCTCGGAACACAGAGGTTGCTTGCATATGCGACTTGATTGGCTTTTGCCTCTAACATTCTAAACAGTTTGCTGTTCTGAGGTAAAATGTGTCCAATCTCCAGGTGAGGGCTGGAGATCACTCAGAATTGCAACTGGTTCCAGATGGCAGACATCAGTTCCTCTGGAGAAAATGGTGGGCTCTGTATCCTTATATGCTGCTGAGGTGGCCCCCATATGACAGCCAATGTGACGTAGTAGTCAGGGCTTCAGAGCATGGAAGAGGCTGCAGGTGTGTGGGGGGTGGAAAGCTGAAGAGTGTGAGGGAAATAAAGGTAGGTTGATTATTGGCTGGAAAGGAGATAGGGTTGCCAACTCCAGGTGGGAAATTCCTGGAGATGTGAGGGATGGAGCCTGGAGAAGGTGAGGTTTCAGGAGGCGTGGGACCTCAGACAGGTACAAAACCATAAACTCCACCCTCCAAACCAACCATTTCCTTCTGGGGAACCATCGTTGCCAATCTCCAGGTGAGGGCTGGAGAT
This sequence comes from Gekko japonicus, assembly GCF_001447785.1. Classification (NCBI taxonomy): domain Eukaryota; kingdom Metazoa; phylum Chordata; class Lepidosauria; order Squamata; family Gekkonidae; genus Gekko; species Gekko japonicus. The sequence goes on from NW_015164690.1 coordinate 260,841, forward strand.
CACTCAAAATTACAACTGTTCTTTAGGTAGCAGAGATCAGTTCCTCTAGAGAAAATGGTGGACTCAGTGTCATTATACCCTGCTGAGGTCGCCACAGCAAATGGACACTGAGTGTCCAAGGCTGGGGCACCGGCCCAGAGCCTCTTTCTAGAGATCTGTATTTATTTCCACAACGGGCCTTTTTCCTAGTAGAAATATAAACGCATAAGACAGTAGATCCGGATCACGCTTCCTAGCCGGCACTGTCAAAGATCAACTGCCTGGGGAGTGTAGGGAGGGTCCCCGGAAAAGCTCCATAAAAAGGGGAGGGTACCTAGAACAGCCGGCAGAGCGTAATTGGGAGACAATGCA
>NW_015164690.1:261205-310489 GCF_001447785.1 Gekko japonicus
AGAGTGGCCGGTGCCATTCTCGCCGCGTCACGGGGGGGGGAGATGAGAGAGCGCAGCCTCTTCCCCTCAAGTCGCCCTATCCTATGGTTCCGTCCAAGCCGCAGCAGAGACCGCTTCGAGCGCGGCCGAGACAGACTGAAGGTTGTAAGTTGGTGGCCGCAAGAGCTCCTTTCGCCTCTGAGGAACCTCGCCCTCTGATTTCCTTCCACCCAGCCCCGGTGAGCATTTCCCCCCCTCTCCCGTGGAATGGTACTGGCTTTATACCGAGCAGACACAAGACAAGAACAAACCATTGTGTGTGGATGGGGGCGGGATAGTGGAATAACTCATTTCCCCCTTCTGGGGAATGCTAATGCCCACTCTCCGGCGGACAATCGCTGAAAGAGAACGTGGGAATTCGGCCGTCTTACGCACGAAACCTCGGGGAAGACTGTACGTGTCACCTATTTCCCCCCCTCTCCGCCCCTATTGTTTGCGTTGGTACTGGCCTTACGCATTGGCAGGGTATTTTCAGATCCTGGAGAGGGGAACCTACCAATAGGCGCGGGAGGGAGGACTGGACGGAACCATTGTGACCACAGGCGGGGGAGAGGGAGAGCGGCAGAGACATTGTTCTCCTGCGCTGCTTGAGGCTACGGGGGTTTTATTGACAGCTTTAACGCCCCTTGCAAAGTGTGCCCTTAAAAAAAAAAAGGTAAACACCCCAAATGGTAGCAACCTCTTTTATGAATGGAGCCCGTTGTGCACCCAGGCACAATGGAAGGTCGCTTCCAATCCTGCCCCCCACCCGTCTACCTGGAAAGGGACCCTCAACAGAGGCCGGGTGGGTCTCGGTTGGCGCTTGGTCCGCTCGCGATCCTCCGAAGAACACTGGTCGTATCCCCACCCTCGCGCATTTTTGCAAAAGAGGATTTGCAAAAACAAAACCAACCTCGACGCGTCTCCTCCCTTTTCTTTGGGGAATGGGCCTGCCCGGCTCTTTGTGAGGCTGAGGAGGGCTAGATTAAACCACTCGGGGGGGGGGGGGGGGGGAGGGGGGGGGGAGGGTGGAGGAAGGCGAGTGGAGGCAGTTTTGATCGCCGGATGACCCGCAGCAACGAGTTCTGTGCACAGATCCGCTCTGCGTGCAAAATCCAGATTCACCTGGCCTGCCCGCGTTTGGTCGCGGCGCAGCCTATTGTACACCCTGCCAGGGGAGGGGGGAGGACAGAAGAGATAAGAGGTGTAACGTGTCTGTCTGTGTGCTTTTTCTCCCCCCCGCCAGCAGGATCCGCACAAGGGATGGGCGACGGGGACAAGAATCCAGCCGCCGTGCCCACCCCGGTGGTTGACGTTCATGGAGACGGGCGGTGGATGTCCTTGGTGAGAAATTGGGCGTGCGGGGAGTGGGGGGGAGACACGGCCACTAGGAGGCGCAGTGCTGCAGAAAACAAAGCTGGGGTTAGAAAGGGTGGGGGTCTTGGTGGGGTTCCAGCCCTCATTTCTGTCTCGTGTCCCCATTCGATCCCTGGAAAGAACTGATCAGCAGTACCCTCTGTGACCTTTCAGGAGAAGGGTCCCTTATCAAGGTATCTTCCAGCTCTTGTAGATTACTTGTTGGTGTAGTGTTTAGGAGTGTGGACTCTAATCTGGGAGAACCGGGTTTGATTCCCCACTCCTCCTCCACATGCAGCTGCTGGTGTGACCTTGGGTCAGTCACAAGTTCTCTCAGAGCTGTTCTCTCAAGGGCAGTTCTTGAAAGAGCTCTCTCAGCCCCACCTACCTCACAGGGTGTCTGTTGTGGGGAGGGAAAGGGATTGTAAACCGCTGTGAGACTCCTTTGAAGGGCGGGGTATAAATCCAATCTCTTTTTGTTATCCATTCAGTCGTGTCCAACTCTTGGCGATTCCATGGGCCGGCTCTCTCCACGTTTTCCAATCCTGTACTGTTTCTTTTGAGTCGTTCCATGCTCAGGCTGGTGTCGACTTCTGTGGTGTCTGGCCACTGTGTTCTTTTGCCGCTAACCAATCCAAGCGTGATTGCTTTTTCTAGTGAGTTCTTCTGTATGACGTGGCCGAAATAAATCAGTTGCAGTTTTATGATTGCCTAGGTTAATTGAATGCAGTTACCGTGTGGGTTTAGAATTGTCCCTCTCCTTAACTTTACCAGGAAGAACAAAATTTGAGTCCAGGGACACCTTTAAGAACAGCAAAGTTTGGTGTAGAGAGCCAGTTTGGTGTAGTGGTTAAGAGTGGTGGACTCTTAATCTGTGAGAACCGGGTTTGATTCCCCACGCCTCCACGTGCAGCCGCTGGTGTGACCTTGGGTCAGTCACAAGTTCTCTCTGAGCTGTTCTCTCAAGGGCAGTCCTCGAGAGAGCTCTCTCAGCCCCACCTCCCTCAAAGGGTGTCTGTTGTAGGCAGGGGAAGGAGATTGTGAGCTGCTCTGAGACGCCTTCAGGTTGTGAAGGGCGGGGTATGAATCCAATCTCCTCCTCTTATTCAAGGTATCAGCTCTCATGCGCACGCAGACTTCTTCAGGTGTGCCTGCACACCAAAGCTGATACCTTGAATAAAACTTTGTTGGTCTTCAAGGTGCCCCACTGGACTCCAAGTTTGTTGTGCTCAGAGGTCATTTCGGGGAGGATCACGGGGGATCGCAGTCCCCCCGGGTGAGGTACGGGGGCGGGGCACATGACGAAGCCCCGCCCCCTGCTTCCAGCCTCCCCGCTTCCGGCCCTCATTCAGCCAGGAGGAGGCAGGAGAAGAGAGAGGGTAAGTTGCTTCCTCCCTGCCTCTCCCCACCCCTGCCTGCCTGGGGCCAGGGAGGGCCTTTGCGGGGCTTCCTCGCACTCCCGCTGGCCTTGCAGGTCCACTGCCGGGCCCCTCATGGGGCTCGGCAGTGGAGCTGCAAGGCCGGCGGTGGCGGCCGGGACCGTTGGGGGCGGGGTGTGTGGCCTTATGACACACTTCCAGTGATGTCAGGGGGTGTGGCCTAATGACACACTTCCGGTGATGACAGGGGGTGTGACATATGCTAATGCGTTATGCTAATGAGTTCCCCTAGGTCTTTTGCTACGAAACGACCCCTGGTTGTGCTGCTTCGGACAAACGCGGCTGCCCACCTGGATCTATGAACAAGGGCGAGAGAGCCGTCTAAAAGCCCTTCCGGCGGAGACAGGTGTCTTGATGACCCGCATCGCAGTCCCGCCCTGACCTGGGTAGCCCAGGCTAGCCTGATCTCATCAGATTCTCGGAAGCTAAGCAGGGTCAGCCCTGGTTAGTACTTGGATGGGAGACCACCAAGGAACGCCAGGGCCGCAGTGCCGAGGCAGGCCAGGGCAAACCACCTCTGAGCGTCTCTGGCCTTGAAACCCCCGTGGGGCTACCAGAGGTCGGCTTCGACTTGATGGCAAAAACAGAACAATAATTTCACCCCCCATGTTAGATTCGCCAGTTTGGTGTCGTGGTTAAGTGCGCGGACTCTAATCTGGGAGAACCGGGCTTGATTCCCCACTCCTCCACGTGCACCTGCTGGATGACCTTGGGCAAGGCATAGTTCTGACGAGAGCTGTCCTTGAAAAAGAGCAGTTTGTGTCAGAGCTCTCTCAGCCCCACCTGCCTCACAGGGTGTCTGTTGTGGGGAGGGGAAGGGAAAGGAGTTTGTGAGCCGCTCTGAGAGTCCCAAGTGAAGGGCGGGGTATAAATCCAATCTCTTCTTCTTCTTCTTCTCATGTTCCAGAAAGGTAGGCGGATGTGACAAAAGGCCACAGGCTTAGCGTGGCATGTTTTGCCACCTGGAGACCCATCGTGCGCTTTGGCCGTTCAGTAGACGGGAACGTGACCGTATGGAAACGTTTTGGGGCGGTCGCATTCATTGGTGTGCAAAAGGTTCCAGTTCTGCAGAGCCCCCTGCTTTAAACCGGCTGCGTAGGCCAATGTTCCCTCTAAGCTATGGAGACTTGTGAGAAAAAATTCTACTTGGTGAGCTCCTGGCATTAAAGTAGTGAGCGAGCGATTTGGCTACTGCATAAATCAGTTTACTCTGGAGCCATCGTTCCTGAGTGACGGCAAGAATGTGTGAGCCGGAGGCTAAAAAACGGTGAGCCAGCTCACACTAACTCAGCTTAGAGGGAACACTGGCATAGGCACTGCCCGGCTCTCGTGTCCAGCACCTTAGGTCGTTCCCTCCCCCAGCCTCCTCTGTGGGCACCGCCCCCTTCTTGACACCCCTCCGCCTCTCTCCCGTCCAACAGCACCAGCGCTTCATCGCCGACAGCAAAGACAAGGAGCCCGAGGTCGTGTTCATCGGCGACTCTCTGCTGCAGCTCTTACATCAGTTTGAGGTGAGGCGGCATCGCCAGCTGCAAGAGGGATGGGTGGGGTGGAGCAGACAGGTGGACTCTAGGCAGCCGACGCTCCGTTCTTTCCTTCTCAGATTTGGAGGGAGCTGTTCTCCCCCCTCCACGCACTCAATTTCAGCATGGCGGGGGACGCGACTCAGCACGTGCTCTGGCGCCTGCAGGACGGGGAACTGCAACACATCCGGCCAAAGGTATGAGACTGAACGGCAGCATGCCAGTTTGGTGTCATGGTTAAGAGCGGTGGACTCTAATCTGGGAAAACCGGGTTTGATTCTCCACTCCTCCACATACAGCTGCTGGGTGACCTTGGGTCAGTCACAGTTCTCTCGGAGCTAATGTCGCAAGGGCAGTACTTGAGAGGGTTCTCTCAGCTTCACCTACCTCACAGGGTGTCTGTGGTGGGGACTGGAAGGGAAAGGGATTGTATGTTTGAGTACTTCCCCCCCACACACACACACACACACAACGTGGTGGTGTTTGGCAGAGCGAGCGAAAAGGGTTAGGCTGCAGTGATGGCGAACCTTTTAGAGACCGAGTGCCCAAACTGCGACCCAAAACCCACATTTATCACAAAGTGCCAACACGGCAATTTAACCTGAATACTGAGGTTTTACTTTAGAAAAAACAACTCATACATTAACTTAAGATGACCCAAACAAAGTAAGGAAAGCAATCCCAAATGCTTTCATTTCCTTAAAATTATTTGGCAGAGAATTCGACACTTTAACAATGGGCTGGGCCTGGCTGGGGCGATGGCACACGGGCCCACAGAGAGGGCTCTGAGTGCCACCTCTGGCACCCGTGCCATAGGTTCGCCACCACTGGGTTAGGGGCTTGGTGCAGATTTGCTGTACTAAGCTTTGGTGGCTTCTGAAGACAAAAGCATCGAGAGAGCCAGTTTGGTGTTGTGGTTAAGTGCGCAGACTCTAATCCGGGAGAACCGGGTTTGATTCCCCCACTCCTCCGCTTGCACCTGCTGGAGTGATCTTGGGCAAGCCGCAGTTCTGATACGAGCTATCCTTGAAAAAGAGCAGTTTCTGTCAAGAGCTCTGTCAGCCCCACCTACCTCACAGGGTGTCTGCTGTGGGGAGGGGAAGGGAAAGGAGTTTGTAAACCACTCTGAGACTCCCTTGGGTAGTGAGGGGCGGGGTATAAATCCAATTCCTTCTCTCTCTTCATGTGCTATATACTTCGGCAACCGTTCCACCTAGCCCAGCGTTTTCCACCCTGCTTGGCAACCACAAGCCAAGGTTTCCGGTGGATGTTCTCTCCCAGCTCTTGGTACCCATATCCTTACCTGCCCCTTGCCCCTGGGACTTTGGACGTGCAAAGCACGTGCCCCGGCAGTGGACTGCACACCCTCCCTAGGAATCGTTTCTCCCACACAGGAGATTTCCGAGGCGTGTAGAACAGAAAGAGACAGAGGCTGCCGTAAGGGAGTTTGAGTGGCAGGGCAAGGGACAGCAATGATGGATGTCACAGATGGGTAGAAACCTGGCCGCATCGACACGTCCTGCGATGCTCTGGAACTCCCCCTGCCGTGCTGATGTTCTTGTCTGGGTTTTCACCTGGATACGACATTGGCGTGCAGGGTGATGTCATTTCCATCTGCTGCAGGGCAGGAGGGAGGAGGTCGCCCACCCAATGCGGGCAAATAGTCAGCCCAGAAGGAGGGCTTCATTTCTTTCCCTCCCAAGAAGATGAACCAATATAGGCAAGGCAACTGTTCAGGGAGACGGCCTGCGTCTGTTCAGCACCCAAGGAAGCCCAAATAAATCACGCAGATTTGCCTGCGGTGATTTTTCCTAATCTCCCTCCAGGAATGAGGGGTTTTTTTTTGGGGGGGGGGGAAATTACGACTTTGTTCTTTCCCTTTTGCAAGACTGGGAGGGAACGATTAGGAAAGGCATCAGCGACGGCTGCGGTGGCCAAGGAACAGTACAAATAGATTGTCTTCCCACCCCCCCACAAAATAGCCTGAACTCTTTGGCAATGCATAGAAGAAGAAGAGAAAAGATTGGATTTATACCCCGCCCTTCACTTGGAGTCTCAGAGCGGCTTACAAACTCCCTTCCCCTCCCCACAACAGACACCCTGTGAGGTTGGTGGGGCTGAGAGAGCTCTTTCGAGGACTCTTGAGAGAACAGCTCTGAGAGAACTGTGACTGACCCACGGTCCCCCAGCTGGCTGCATGTGGAGGAGTGGGGAATCAAACCCGGTTCTCCCAGATTAGAGTCCGCACACCTAACCACTACACCAAACTGGCTCTCCAAGCGGAAATATCCATGTGTGTCAGTCCATCCTGCATAATTCTGGTTTCATTCAAGGAGGGGAGGGGCTGTGGCTCCGTGGAAGAGCCTGGCACAGAATCATAGAGTTGGAAGGGACTTCCAGGGTCATCTAGTCCAACCATGCAGAAGGGCCCAGGCTCAATCCCCGGCATCTCCAGTGAAAAGGACCAGGCAGGAGGGGATGTGACAGACCTCCACCTGAGACCCTGGAGAGCCATGAAGTGGGGCTGTAGCTCACTGGTAGAGCATCTGCTTGGCGTGCCGAAAGCCTCAGGTTCAATCCCTGGCATCTCCAGTGAAAAGGACCAGGCAGGAGGTGATGGGAAAAACCACTTCCTGAGACCCTGGAGAGCCATGAAGTGGGGCTGTAGCTCACTGGTAGAGCATCTGCTTGGCGTGCCGAAAGCCTCAGGTTCAATCCCTGGCATCTCCAGTGAAAAGGACCAGGCAGGAGGTGATGGGAAAAACCACTTCCTGAGACCCTGGAGAGCCATGAAGTGGGGCTGTAGCTCACTGGTAGAGCATCTGCTTGGCGTGCCGAAAGCCTCAGGTTCAATCCCTGGCATCTCCAGTGAAAAGGACCAGGCAGGAGGTGATGGGAAAGACCTCTGCCTGAGACCCTGGAGAGCTGCTGCCGGTCTGAGTAGACCAGACTGACCTTGCTGGACCCGAGGGAGAAATGGAAATCCTGTCTCACCCATTTCCTCTCCCATCATCTGGGGTGGCGCCAGGCACTTCCAAGCATACCCGCGCATCCCCGAGAACTAGAACCTTGCTTATGAAAGAAAACAAAAGCCGGGACTCGCCGCGTTGCTGAATCCTGCACCCAGTGATGTATTTATGACATCTGACGTCTGCAGAACATGTCGGATCCCGTGCAGCCAGTGTTCCCTCTAAGCTGAGTCAGTGTGAGCCAGCCCACAGTTTTTTAGCCTCCGGCTGACAGATTATCTCCGCTCAGGAAGGAGGGCTCCAGAGCAAACCGATTCATACAGTAGCCAAATCGCTTGCTCGCTCATAACTTTAATGCCAGCAGCTCACAAATCAGAGTTTTTGCTCACAGGACTCCACAGCTTCGAGGGAAGCACTGCTTGTGGCTGCCGGAATCCTCTTCCCCTGATCATCTACATCCCGTGTCGGTTTCTTTCCGGCCTCTACACTTTCTGCAAAAGCTCTCAGGCTTTCAGCCACACATCTGAGGGCTAATAACTGGCTTGGGGGTGGGGGCGGGGGGAGGAACGACTGGTGTTAAAATCCCAAGTTTTTGCACATCTTGGTGACCAAGCCAAAAAACCCCACAGAAGGCAGACCACAGTTCTTACCTCAGGGGGATCTCACACAGGGAACTCCTGCGGTGAGCGGAGCTGCTAAAACGTTCCTATTTTGCTTTCTCTCCCCCCCCCCAATAAGATTGTGGTCGTCTGGGTGGGCACCAATAACCACGGCCACACAGCGGAGCAGGTGGCGGCTGGCGTAGAAGCCATTGTGCACCTCATCAATCAGCAGCAGCCGCAGGCCCGCGTGGTCGTCTTGGTGAGTGCCCAGCGGTGGGGGCGGAGATCTCCAGGGGGCGGGGCTGTCCCCGGACTCTCTTTAGCCCCGCCCTTGTCTCCCCTGTCCCCGTTTAGGGCTTGCTGCCGCGAGGCAAGAACCCCAACCCGCTCCGGGAGAGGAACCAGAGGGTGAACGAACTGCTGGGGGCCAAGGTGCCGCTGTTGCCCAACGCCACCTTCCTCGACGCCGACCCGGGCTTTGTGCACTCGGACGGGACCATCAGCCACCACGACATGTACGATTACCTCCACCTGAGTCGCCACGGCTACGCACGGTTCTGCCCGGCGCTGCACCGGCTGCTGCTGAGCTTGCTGGGAGAATGCAACGCCAAGGCCTCTTGACCGCCCTGGTTCCTGCCTGGCAGGGATAGTGGGGGGGGCTCCCCTTTCTAGGCTGGGGGAGGGCCGGAGGCACCTCCGGGGAAGCCGGAGCACACAGCCCACCTTCAGTCTTCCAGAAGGGCAGATCATCCGTATGTTCTTCTCCTTCACCCACCTGACCAAATTGGATTACTTCAGCCTGGGCGTTCAGTTCTTTAAACAGTTTAAAGCTGCTGGGCGAGTGGGGTGTGTGTGTGTCAAGCACGTTGGCGGACAAAACGCCAAGAGGCTGAGCGGGGAGCGAGTGGGAGCAAACTTGCTTTTGTTTACTTAATAAAAATGGTGCATATTTCCAATTGTGGCGTTTGAGTACTTTCCCACACACACACAACGTGGTGGTGTTTGGCAGGGCGAGCGAAAAGGGTTAAGGGCTTGGTGCAGATTTGCTGTACTCAGCTTTGGTGGCTTCCGAAGACAAAAGCATCGAGAGAGCCAGTTTGGTGGTTAAGTGCGCGGGCTCCAATCTGGGAGAACCGGGTTGGATTCCCCACTCCTCCACATGCAGCCAGCCGGGTGACCTTGGGTCAGTCACAAGTTCTCCCAGGAGCGGTACTCGAAAGAGCTCTCACAGCTCCACCTACCTCACAGGGTGTCTGTTGTGGGGAGGGGAAGGGAAAGGAGTTTGTAAGCCGCTCTGAGACACCTTTGGGTAGTGAAGGGCGGGGTATAAATCCAATCTCTTCTTCTACCTCACAGGGTGTCTGTTGTGGGGAGGGGAAGGGAAAGGAGTTTGTAAGCCGCTCTGAGATACCTTTGGGTAGTGAAGGGCGGGGTATAAATCCAATCTCTTTTTCGTCCCCCCCCCCCTTAGTTCAACGACAAGGGGCCGGAGCTCACCGGCAGCTTTGCTGGTCTAAGGGAGCTTCCCTGAAGAAGCAGGAATCTCCACCGTTGATTATCACAAAAAAACACCTCCACAACAGAGGGGCAGAAGGTGCTTTACTCAAAATGGACATGGCTCCCAGCATGTGGGGAAACTCGCGTGGCTATGCGAGTCCAGGGCTGTAGCCACAGGGGGAGGGGCGCTTGGGGCGATGCCCCCTCCAGAATTTGCCCTGGGGCAACTGGTGACTACCGCGCTTGCCGGCAGCAGCTGCACACAGAAGTTGGTTGGCTGGCGCTGGATGTTTTCTAACCTCACACTAAGACAGCTAGCTACGGCATACTGCCTGTTCGAAGGAGAATCGGCTTTCCCCGGCAGCCCTACCAAGCCCGGGAAGCCAACTTCCCATACGGAAGAATACCTGGGCTCAATTGACACTGGACGCTCAGTAACGACACAGCAGCCGTGAAAACGCGGGAAAGGCGAAGAAGAGCAAGGGATCGGCTTACCGGCAAAGCTTCCCTGGAGGAGCTGGAGGATTTGAGGGAGCCTGTAAATTCAGCGGGTGAGCGGCAGTGTTCCCTCTAAGCTGAGTTAGTGTGAGCTAGCTTGCAGTTTTTTAGCCTCCGGCTCACACATTTTTGTCTTCGCTCAGGAAAGATGGCTCCAGGGCAAACTAATTTTATGCAGCAGCCAAACTACCTGCTCACAACTTTAATGCCGGTAGCTCACAAAGTAGAATTTCTGCTCACAGGACTCCACAGCTTAGAGGGAACATTGGTGAGCGGTGGGTTTGGGGGGGGAGGGGAGCTCTCCTCTCCCTCCCTGATTTCCAAAGGGACCCTCTTGCCTTTCCTGCCGCTTCTTGGTAGAAGAGCCAGAGAAAGCTTGAAAGCGAAAGCAACGCCCGTGGAGGAGGAAGCAGTTGGAGGGGGGGTGTTTTTGGCTGCGTGTAGTGGTCAGAGCGTCTGGCGTCCCTTCGCCATGGATGTGAGCTAGACCAGGGCGGTCCTCTGCTGACTTGGCCTCCTTTCCCTTCCTGCCAGCTCTAGCGGCACTTAATTAGATCACCGCCAATTATATTAGTCAGTAATCTAATTAGTGGCCGTCTGATTAAGCTCCCCACTCTCCCCCCCCCGAAAATTTTGCTCTCCCCCCCAATTTTTTTTCTGGCTGTGGGCCTTTGTGAGTCACAGGTTAGAATCCCGCCGCTCTTGAACGTTCACCAGACTAAAGATCGAAGCTAAACTCTTGCCCAACGGGTTTCTGAGCATTAAGAAGCTTAGATGCTTCTGGACCGAATGGTGAATAAAACGGAGATGAATAACGTAAGCCCCTTTGGGTCCCCGTTGGGGAAAAGGTGGGGTATAAATGAATTAATTAAACACAGCCCCTGTGTGCCCACTCCTCCTCTGTTGCTCAAAGTCTGGGGCATGAGGCAGGAAAACAAAATCCAGGGGTGGGGTGGGGGGAAGGAAGGTGAAGCTACAGTTTGCAAGTCAGGGAAAAAAAGAAGTTTGAAAAGACGGCTGTTTGGTTTAACACACGCAGTTCTAAGAGTCGACAGCCCAGTGCTGCACATCTGAACTTTAGACACCTGTAAAAGGTGCAAATATGCATAATTTATTCTGCTACTGCCAAACTGGGGGGGGGGGGGGGGGGGGAACAGAACACAGAACTCTTGCAAACCTTTCTCCTCCCACCCATCGGCACCAGGAGTTTGCCTTTACGCAGCCTAAAAGAGTCAGAATACAACATGAACTGCCCAGTCGATATAACAAAAAGGGGGGGAACCCATTGCTCAGGGTTGCCAACCTCCAGGTGGGGACTGGAGATCTCCCAGAATCCCAAGCGATTGCCAGACGACCAGAGCTCAGTTCCTGTGCACCAAGCGGCAACTACACCTGAAACTCGGACCCTGCCGCCCAGGTGGGACTTCTGCTTTCAAGACCCCTGCAGGGGTCGCCTATCTGCCCCTTCAAAGGCACACGTCCTAAAACACTGCCTTTAACAAAACCCAAGCAGCAGAACCAGAACAATCTTAGGGGGCCAATTTCTAGGCAGCCCAGTGCGCCCCCCCCCACCCCAGCCTGCGCTTGTTGCAGAATTACCCATACCTGCGATGACGGTGAAGGACGTGCTTCGGGAACAGACTTAACGACTCCGCAGCCGACGTGATTGTTAAAGAGCTTTAATAGCATGTGAGGTGGGGCCACCCCGATGCAGAAGGGGTCACACATGGTCAACATGTGGCTTCGGCCACCAGCGTGCTCACGCTTGGGGGGAGGGAGCCCCCCGCCTGCCGGCACAGCTCTCCGGCCGGGTCGTCTCCCGCACCCAAAGACCGTCTTCTGCTCCCGGCTGGATTCGGGCTGTGCGCTGCCAAGTCAGTGCGGCTCTTCTCCCCCCCCAATAACACTACTCCACTCCCGGTTTTGACCACACGGGGGAAAGTCGACCTTCCGACACACTCCCCGCCTCCCTCCTCTCCTCATTGGGCCCTTCGCCCGTCAAGAAGGCACTTCCCGCCCCTCTCTGCAGCAGTGGGTGGAAAGACTCCCCCCTCCCCAGTTAACTGACACAGAAGCAACGAGTATGCATTGGGGTGGGTGGGGGTGGGGGTACAGTCTGGAAATATTCAACGTTTGTTAAAAGGAGGAAGGGGACTAGAATCCGCCGCTTTACGGGTTATCTGTTGCCCACGGCCTGCTGCACCCCCACCCCACCCCCGGAGATCTCCTCGTGGCGTCTCCGCCTGTGTCCTGGAATGGCTGATATTTCTTCCACACCGCCCCTCCGATCCGTGGGAGGGACCTGGAGGAACCCACCGCCGACACCGCCCCCAGGTGAAATAGCCGGGGAGGAGTGTGAGGAGGGAGACCGGGAAGAGTCCGTGCAGGACAAAGGGTAACCGAGATCCCCCTCTTCAGTCCCTTTTTGGGGAAGGCAAAGTTAGCGGGGGAAGAGCAGGTGTGGGGAGGAAAGATGGGGGGCAAAGCTCCGGGACCCCTCCCCCCCCGCAAGGCTGTTTCATATCTTGCTCGGCAGCTCGGTCGCCATTCGTTCATCTCCCGCTGGTGTTGCTGCCGTTGCCGCCGCCGCCTCCCCCAGGGGAAGACTGCTGGTTACAGTCCCAGCCGGCAGCTATGGTGGAGGGCGGGGCCAGGGGGGCCGCGGCCTCCACTCCGCCCGGTGTCGAGTCCTGTGCCAGGGCAAGTTCCAAAGGCTGCCCTTCGGCGGGGCCGCCTTGGCCGGCGGAACTGCCGGGCTCCGGTGTGCTGGGCGCCTGCTCCGTCGGGGTGGCCGCCTGCATGATCTTCTGCCGCACCTCTCGGATCTTGAGCTGCAGGCAGACCTTGGTGGGGAAGATGTCGGAGTAGCGAGCCTGGAAAGCGGCGGTGGCTTGGGCTGCGGAAGGAGGACACGGCTCCCATCAGGGCCACCGGCGAGAGAGCGTGGCAGATCACCGCGTGAGCAGCCACCCCCTCCCCCCTTTGCAGACGGATGCGGGAGCAGAAGGGAGAGACGCTCTTTCCTCAAGCAGCAGCCCAGCCCCCCAGGAGACCTCATGGGGGCGGACGGGAGGACAAAAATGCCAAGAGAACAGGCCTGTAGCCAGGATTTTTAAATTCAGGGGACCTTTAAATAAGCCAGGGGGCACCCCGCACACACCCCCAAGGGAGTGCCACAAATAAAATAAAAATTTGGAAGTCGGGGGGCGCGGGCGGGAAGTCAGGGGGCCTTGGCAGGAAGTTGGGGGGCCAGGCCCCAAGGTGCCCCACTGAAGCTACGGGCCCGCAAGAGATAAGAGCTCTCAGGCAGTGCGCCCATAAGCACTAGTCAAACGGCACGAGGGGTCAGATCAAGATGGGCGGCCGTGTTAGTCTGTCTGTAGCACTATTCCATTTTTTTAAAAGTATATGTGCTGCCGAAGTGAGCACGTCTGTAGCGCTAGAAAAGAGGAAGCGTCCAGGAGCACCTTAAAGACTAACACAATTGGTGGCAGGGTAGGAGCTTTCATGAGCCGCTGCTCACGTCTTCAGATACTTCTCTGAAGAAAGATTCACGGTGGGTGGCCGTGCCGGTCTGAAGCAACAGAGCAAAGTTTGAGTCCGGTGGCACCTTTAAGACCAATGACGTTTAATTCTGGGTGTGGGTTTCCGTGTGCATGCACACTTCTTCAGATACATTCAGAGCCCAGTCTGGTGTTAGTGGTTAGGAGCGCGGACTCTGATCTGGGAGAACCGGGTTTGAGTCCCCACGCCCCCACATGCGGCTGCTGGTGTGACCTTGGTTCACTCACAAGTTCTCTCAGAGCTGTTCTCTCAGGAGCAGTCCTCGAGAGAGCTCTCTCAGCCCCACCGACCTCACAGAGTGTTTGTTGTGGGGAGGGGGAAGGGAAAGGGGATTGTAGGCCGCTCCGAGACTCCTTCGGGTAGTGAAGGGCAGAGTATAAATCCAGTCTCTTCTTCCCTTCTTTTGGGCGAAGATGGGAGATGGCTGACCCAATCTCTTCTCCTCTTCTCTTTTCCTCAAGCCTTACATATAGGTAGTGGCCAGGATGCATAAGTAGTCTTGAAGGTGCTACTGAACTTTTGCTCTTTTCTACTGCACTGGGTACTGGGAGCAATGTTCCCTCTAAGCTATGGAGCCCTGTGAGCAAAATTCTACTTTGTGAGCTACTGGCATTAAAGTTGTGAGCAGGAGCTTTCGCTGCTGCATAAATTAGTTTGCTCTGGAGCCCTCCTTCCTAAGCTGAGACAAAAATGTGTGAGCCAGAGGCTAAAAAACTGTGAGCTAGCTCACACTAACTCAGCTTAGAGGGAACACTGACTGGGAGCCCTTGCAGGGGGGGCTGTGGCTCAGTGGCACAACACCTGGCGTCAACCTCTGGTGTCTCCTGTTAGAACAATCCGGCGGGAGGTGATGCCGCCTCCACCCGAGGCCCCGGAGAACGGCTACCAGTCTGAGCTAAAAGGGTCGGGCTGTTGGGGACGTGAATAGACACCTGCCCCGAGACCCTGGAGAGCGGCTGCCAGTCTGGACAGACGATACCGACCTTCAGTGGAAAGGTGGGTTTGATTCCGTGTCAGGCAACTTCCTGTGTTTGGCTTAGAAGCCCTTCTAAAAGGAGGGAGGGGGAGGGCTGAAAAATGAACGGAGCGGGCCTTGGAATCCGGCGGCAGAAGCCGTGCTTGGCCACCGGCCACCCTCTTAAAACACCCTTCGTACCTGAAGGGAAGAAGCCGTGATCCTGAAAGAGCTGCATGACCAAAGCTCTCCTCTGGTCCAGTGTACGCCGGAGTGACGAGTACGGCACCTTCTCGTACTCCAGCTCTCCGAGTACGTCTTCTGTATCGGTGCCTGCGAGGAGAAGGAGAGATGAAGACTGGACTTATACCCCGCCCTTCGCTACCCGAAAGAGTCTCGGAGCGGCTTGCAATCTCCTTTCCTTTCCCCTCCCCACAACAGACAACCTGTGAGGTGGGTGGGGCTGAGGGAGCTCTCTGGGGGACTGCCCTGGAGAGAACAGCTCCGAGAAAACTGTGACTGGCCCAAGCTCACACCAGCAGCTGCAAGGACACAAGGACTGGCCCCACCAGCGGACCTCCCGATGGCACCTGGTGTTTTTGGCCACTGTGTGACACAGAGAGTTGGACGGGATGGGCCTTTGGCCTGATCCAACACTGGCTTCTCTTATGTTCTTATAAGAGGGAATTGGATAAGCATATGGAGCAGAGAGGTCCATCAGTGGTTATTAGCCACAAGGTATAGATAGGAACTCTCGGTCTGGGGAAGGTGATGCTCTGTATTCTTGGTGCTGGGAGGGGGCAAGAGTGGGAGGGCTTCTAGTGTCCTGGCCCCACCAGTGGACTTCCTAATGCCCCCTGGTGTTTTTGGCCACTGTGTGACAGAGTGTTGGACTGGATGGGCCTTTGGCCTGATCCAACATTGGCGTCTCTTCTGTTCTTATGAGCTGGAGGTTAACAGTAAACAGGAGAGCTCTTGTTTTTTGTTTGTTTGTTTGTTTTGGTTTTCAAAGTTGTATTTAATTAAAACAATACAAACATGCATACTGAAAAATATGTTACATTGTGTGTTCAATCAATTTCAACTCAGTATCTGTGCATTGCACATAACTAGCCTTGTACTCAGTCTAATCTACTTTTCACCTCCAAAACTTATATAGTAAGAGCTCAGCCTAACACACCTGTAAATCAAAAATGTATCCATTCCAGCTCTTGTGAAGTCAACCAGCTTACTGGCACTCCAGGGCCACTGTCTGTCCATCTCTCCCACCAAGACCCTCTGGAGCCCAGCCGCCTCGCCGCACGTTGAAACCGGGCCGCTCACAATAGTTGACCAGGCTCACGATCGGGGCCCCCTTAACCATTTGGGGTGTTGCGATTGAGAAGGGGGCTGGGGCTGCCCAAGGGGGAACCGAGAACTGTCTTGGCAGCCGGGTGAGGGGGCGCTTCTGCTTTAAGTGTGACCCCCGGGGTGTGTCGTCCCCCCCCCCGTCCCCCGGTCTCTAGCCCCGTCCCTCTTTCCTCGCCTACCGGTTTTGTCGAAGGTGAAGATGTCCCCCTCGCATTTGGCGCTCTTGGGGGTGTTGGGCTCCGAACTGCAGCTGGAGCGGCGGCGCATCTTCCGCTTGGGGGAGATGGGGTCCTCGGTGGAGGAGTCGAGGTCTGGAAAGGAACACCCACACGTCTCGCGTCAGCCGGCCAGAGAGAGAGAGACAGAGACAGAGAGGCACGCAAACCCTGCATCGAAGGAAAGCCCACTAACACAGCTCTGACTTCAGTGCCTTTGAAATCTTTTGCTTAGGCTCCCAACAGTCCTCCCCAAGGTAGATTGCTCCTCCCCCATCTTATCTATCTCATCTGGAACCCGCCTCCTCCAGGGAGATCAGGGTGGTGTTTTGCAAGGCCCGCCCGATTTGACAGACCTTGAACTCGGTTCTCCACCATCTAAAGCCACCTCTTTATGCTCACAGCCACACGGGACTCAGGAAGGGGTTAAACCCACAAGCTTTATTCCAGTCTTGCACCACCAAGGGCACAGAAGTTGTCAGTCCATAAACATTTCCCCAAGCCCATCTTGCTCATGCATGCCACTGAGACACATAAGTAGTTTTATCTTCTTTCAGGTAATCTCCTGACTGGTCCCTCTGGAGGACATTCTTATTCTAATACCAGACCAGCCATGCTGTGACTCCACACGCTCTCGTGGGACAGTCCCGGGCACTTTCGTCTCCCAGATAGTGCTGGTCTTCCCATGCGGGCTGCCACTCCGCCCGCAACCCCTTCCCGGGTCCAGCTGCACAGCTCACCGGTGGAGTTCTTGCGTTTCTTGCGGTAGCTGCCCAGGATGGCACGGGGCGAGGTGGCGAGGGACTGCAGAGTGGGCGAGGGCAACACCTCCTCTGGCTTGAATTCGGGCAGCTCGGCAAAACGCTCCTCGAAATCCACCTCCGACAGAACCCTGCTGGGGGGAGGGAAACGGGGGGGTATGGGTCACAGAGTGCGGCTAACTGCTTCCCCAGGGTGGGCCCGTACGGCTTCCCACCATAACAGCCCGCTCATGCTTTGGCCATCTTGAAATGGGGCTCTGAGATCTGGTCTCCCATCACTTGGCAAATTACACAAGTCACGAGACCGCGATTGCAAGAGGGCGACACCCAGCAAAGCCGGCATGACTTGGTACGGATGGCCAAGGACACTAGTTTTGCCCAAGAAAAACAGGTCTATGTGTCAGGTTTCGGCGGCAAGAAAGCACCACATTGGCATGTTCGGGATACACGTGCTTTGCGAGGCATGAAGGTGAGCAAGACCACCTAGGAACGAGCAATGCAAGAAGAAGAAGAGATTGGATTTATACCCCGCCCTTCACTACCCAAAGGTATCTCAGAGCGGCTTACAATCTCCTTTCCCTTCCCCTCCCCACAACAGACACCCTGTGAGGTCGGTGGGGCTGAGAGAGCTCGTGACAGAAACGGCTCTTTTTCAAGGACAGCTATTATCAGAACTATGGCTTGCCCAAGGTCATCCAGCCAGGTGCAAGTGGAGGAGTGGGGAATCAAACCCCGTTCTCCCAGATTAGAGTCCGCACACTTAACCGCTACACCAGACTGGCTGTTGTGTTCAGGTCAATGACGTGCTGCCAGCCACATGTGTTCGCCACCCAACAAAGCCCAAATCCTTCAGGTTGGATCCAGACTACCGGGGGGGGGGGGGCCGGGGTGGGTGCAATTTTGGGCCAGTTTCCCCTTCCTGCTTGCAGACCTCTGATTGGCCCCACATGCCGTTCTTGGGAGTCTCCTAGGAGAGGGGTAATTTTTGGCCAACTTTCCTTCCCCTTCATTCCATCCTTGAGGGATTCTCGCCTTTCGAGAGGAGCAGTACAGGGAGATCAAAGAAATGCAGTGGGAGGCAGGAAGGAAGAGAAGTTCTGTTCTGCTGATGGAAATGTCTTCCATATTGTGGTAAATTTAGTCTGGGTTCAACCGCCTTTAGTCCTGCGACCATTCTGCCCCCACGGAGCGCTTTCCCCACACCGCCTTGGCCCACAGGGCACATGCCCATTCGTGCAGAGCACCAAACAGATACGTTGGGCTTTCCCATCATTCCGTGGTACGCTCCGCACTCCTCTCCGCACTTCCTCTGCCTGCGTCAGGGGAAGACTGGGAGTCACAAGGGTCTTCAAGAGTAAAGGTAAAGGTTTCCCTTGCTCGAAAACCAGTCGAATCCGACTCTATAGAGTTGCGGTGCTCATCTCCGTTTCCAAGCCGAAGAGCCAGCGCTGTCTGAAGACGTTTCCGTGGTCATGTGGCCGGCATGACTAAACGCCGAGGCGCACGGAACGCTGTTCCCTTCCCACCGAAGCGGTACCTATTTATCTACTTGCAATTTCTTGCTTTCGAACTGCTAGGTTGGCAGGAGTTGGGGCCAGAGACGGGAGCTCACTCCGCCATGCGGCACTCGGGTCTCGAACTGCCGAACTACCGACCTTCCGGCCTGCAGTTCAGTGTCTTAACACCTACTTAACTTGTCCTTCGCCCTGGGGTTGGACAGGGGCACAGCGCTGGCCCCTAGCTACAATGGGGCGTTTGGGTGCTCCGCCCCCTCAAATGCGAGGCACTCCCCACAACGGCTGCTGCCCCTCCCCCGGCATTAAAAGGGCCCTCCAGCTGAGCATGTGGCCCGCCAACCATCTGGATGGCCCTTTATATCTTGCAGCCGCCCCCCTCTCCTTTGCTCACGCCCCACCGACCCAAAATTTCTGGCAGCGAGGGAGAAAGATACGCTTTCTGTGCAGAAGGTCCCAAGCACAATGGGTGGCACCAGGAGTTCAGGTACGTCAGGCGGCAGCTGTCATTAAAGCGCTTTCCTGGCCAGAGACCCCGGAAAACCACTGCCGGTTGGCATACTGAGCCGGATGGATCGAGGGCTTGAGATGAATCCACCCCAGCACCTCTCTTAGGAAGCCAGGGCTCAAAGCTCAGGCTCTCTGTCCCCAACCAGCCCCCCCATCACTCACTTGTCAACAGAGTCAAATGTCTTCTTCAGCGGCGGGGGCCGGACTTTCACTTTCTTCCCCACGGGCCCCTCCTTTTGTTCGGGGCCTTCGGACGCCGAGGCTCCGCCCCTGGAGCTCTCCCCGGAGCTCAGCAGGCCGGGACTGTGGGAAGACGAGCCCGGCGGCGGCGGCGCCGAAGCCTCAGGGCGGCCCTCTACTCTCCAGTCAGGGGACGCGGGGAATTTCAGGGCCTGCAGGAGAGAGCGTGGCGAATGCCGGTGAGCGGTTTGGAAACGTCACCCCAAAGACGAGGGGGCAGACAGCGAGACAGGAGTTAGAAGGGAATTAATCAGGGAGGGCTTGCGTTCACGGGGTAAGATGGGAGTGATGATGACGAAGGCTCGGAAGCCGGGGGGAATGCAACCGAATCGAAGCTCCAGAGGGCGGCAGTCTAAAGCGAAACGGCCAATTTCAACCGGGACGGGTAGCCGAGAGTTAGTCTGTTAGTTAGCAGTATAAAAGAGCAGGATTCCAGCAGCACCTCCGAGACTAACAAAATAGGTGGCGGGGGAATGAACTTTCGGGAGCCACTGCTCACTTCTTTGGATACGGCTAGAATGGGAGTCCGTCTGTCCCGTTTACTGGAAAGCGGAGTGATTTCAGGTACCGAACTACACTGGCGGGCAAATGACAATAGCGGGTGAGTCCAAATCTGAGCCCAGTTACGCCGTAGAGACCAACCCCTCTGAGACCAAAGGGAGCTTTGATCACTGCTGTTAGGCTGGACTTTTTATGCTCAGTGTTCCTCATTGGTACATTTTAAAGTTTCACGATATTTTTTTTTTTTTAAGTTTACAACCCGAAAAACTTGTCGGCCTCTACGGTGCTACTGGACTTGAATCCAGCTCTTCTACTGCAGACCAACATGTCTATCTTACTGAAACTAAGGACAGTATTATCTCTTGGGCTGAACTGAAATGGAAGGAACCATTTCCAAACACTTTCTCTCTGATTCTGGTATGGTGGAGTCCACAGAGACAGTCAGATTTCCGCGCGCACACGTTTTAAGTGGGAAATATGCAGACTTGCTTTTTATTAACATTAAATTAGACTGCGTGAAAGAGCAGTGGCTCCCGAGCTACTGTTTGGCCGCCCCCCTGCTTATGGGGTATGAGAACATAAGAGATGCCAATGTTGGATCAGGCCAAAGGCCCATCCAGTCCAACACTCTGTGTCACACAGTGGCCAAAAATACCAGGTGCCATCAGGAGGTCCAGCAGCGGGGCCAGAACACTAGGAGCCCTCCCACTGTTGCCTCCCCCCCAAGCACCAAGAAGACAGAGCATCCCTTGCCCCAGACTGAGAGTTCCTATCTATACCTTGTGGCTAATAGCAACTGATGGACCTCTGCTCTGTATGCTTATCTAATTCCCTCTTATAAGAAGTCAATGTTGGATCAGGCCAAAGGCCCATCCAGTCTAACACTCTGTATCACACAGTGGCCAAAAATACCAGGTGCCATCAGGAGGTCCACCAGTGGGGCCAGGACATTAGAAGCCCTCCCACTGTTGCCCCCCCCCAAGCACCAAGAAGACAGAGCATCCCTTGCCCCAGAGCCCCTATCTATACCTTGTGGCTAATAGCCACTGATGGACCTCTGCTCCATATGCCTATCTAATTCCCTCTTGAAGCCATCCATGCTTGTAGCCGCCGCCACCTCCTGTGACAGTGAATTCCACGTGTTCAGCACTCTTTCGGTGACGAAGGACTTCCTTTTATCCGTTCTAACCCGACCGCTCAGCGATTTCACGGAGTGCCCACAAGGAGTTCTTGTCTTGTGAGAAAGGGAGGAAAGTCCCTCCTTCTCTACCTGATCTCTCCCACGCATCATCTTGTAAACCTCAATCCTGCAGTCATGCAGTCATCCAGGCAATCGTGAATCATCTAGGCTTTCAAGGCAAGAGGCGTTCGGAGGCCATTGCCGGCTTCCGTGTCGAGAGAGACCCTGGAATCCCTTGTGTGTGGGGGGGTCCTCCCCCATCCAAAGGCTGACCAGGGCTGACCCTGCTTAAGCTTCTGAGATCTAATGAGATCTGGCTATCTGGCGCCATATCCAGGCCAGGGCGGACCTCGAATCTAACCAAATCTAAACTCACCACTCTTGGGAACGCCTAACCTTGGCTTAGAAAACTTTTCTGCATGCAGCTGAAGTTTGCGTTTGGGAGGAGTCCCCAAAAGAGACAAGAGTTCTGTAACCGGGGGGAAACAGGCGGCAAGGAGGCCTCCTTTCTGAACACGATGCGTGGACAGGATTGCTAAAACGGCGCTCTTGGTTAGGTCTGCTGCATGTCGTGACTACTGGGGATGCCACAACAGTGAGAAAAGGAGGGTCGTCAGGGCCGGGGCCTTACCGTCTCAGTCCCTTTGCCACTCAGTGGCAGGGCAGGCAGCGGGTCGCGGGCCGCCCTCTCCTCACTGGGCCCGGCCGACGTTTCCCGCTGGCTCCAGGCTTCGGCGGCTGGCATCTCCGTTACCGGAGGCTGCTGGGGAGACGGGGGAGACACCGGCTCCCAGGAGTCCCGCTTCAGTTCCTGCGGCTTGGCTGGCCCCGCCGGACTCTGCTCGGCACCCCGAGATGCGGGGGAAGGTGGTGGCTCTTGGGGCCCCGCGTCCCGCGAAACCCGCTCCCCGGCGCCTTCAGCCTCCCGGTGGTAGCGTGTCGCTCCGGGCTCCTGCTGCTGGCCCACAGTGGGGCGACCTGCACCTGGCGAGGGGGCCGATTCGTACGAGCCGACGGGGATGCTGGCGATGGCGGCCTTCACCTTCTGGGGAGGCTTGAGGGGTGGGCGTTGAGGCCGGGCGGCTGCTGAAGGGATGACCTGGGTGGCTGGAGGGGAACAAAGAAGAAGAAGAGAAGAGAAGAGATTGGATTTATACCCCGCCCTTCACTACCCAAGGGAGTCTCAGAGCGGCTTACAAACTCCTTTCCCTTCCCCTCCCCACAACAGACACCCTGTGAGGTAGGTGGGGCTGAGAGAGCTCTTGACAGAAACTGCTCTTTTTCAAGAACAGCTCTTATCAGAACTACGGCTTGCCCAAGGTCATCCAGCCAGGTGCAAGTGGAGGAGTGGGGAATCAAAGCCGGTTCTCCCAGATTAGAGTCTGCGCACTTAACCACTACACTAAACTGGCTCTCAGAAGGCTGGGGAAACTGTCACAGAGAGCCACAGACACCCAACAAGCGATGCCCCCTCTAAGCTGTGGAGTCCCATGAGCAAAAATTCTACTTTGTGAGCTCCTGGCATTAAAGCTGTGAGCAGGTGATTTGGCTGCTGCATAAATTAGTTTGCTCTGGAGCCATCTTTCCCGAGTGGAGACAAAAACGTCCGAGCCGGAGGCTAAACAACGGTGAGCTAGGCTCACACTAACTCAGCCTAGAGAGGACGCTGTCAACCAGAGAGTGTCTGCTGGTGTCCATTTCCACATTCTATCCTCCCTATTCAGGACTAGACGGACTCTGGGGTTACAGGCAGGCTCACGAAACATACGGACTCAGCATGGAAGGTTGGACGGTCTAGAAACCGGATTCCTCTGACGTAGGGCCATTCTTAAGAGCACGCGGGCTGTGGCGAAATCTCCGGAGCCAGAAAGGGGTATGGTAAGATTCCTAGTGGGGTGTCACTTCTGTGTCCCCCCACCTCCTCATCAACAGCAAAAACTAAGTTATGCAAAATAAGCAACGGCATGCCAAACATCTTGTTTCGCAGGGCAGAAACCCGGAACGCAGAACTCTGGTTCTGACAGCACACAAGAGATGAAACGGAGGCCAAGGAGCCTCTTCCGCGGCCGCCGTTTCCCGCTTCGCCATACCTGAGGAGGCCAGGCCCTGGCTGGGGCCACCGGCGCTCTGGGCGCTGCCCCCCTTGGGCAGGATGGCCGTGGGAGAAGAGACCGTGGCGGGGCTCGTGGCTGCTACCGTGTAGATCATGCTGGGGGTGGGCGGCTGGGCCTGTCTGGCCCCCGTGGGGCTGGGGTAGATGGCAGTGATGACCTGCCCCTGTCCGGAGCAGGAAGCCGGCAGCTGGGGGCTTTGGAGCGGGGACACCCCCACTTGCCCGGGTGCCAACAGCGGGCTCTGACCTGAGAGGAAGCGGAACAGGGAGACGGGAATCAGACAGAGGGACGGAAGCTGAACGGCTGCAGGCGAAGCCGGTTCCGCCACGGCCACCTCTGGAGCTCTTCCCCCCACCCCCGATGGATCCACACACCCACGGCCCCGGCCTCTCCACACACCCCTGCCCCCCCTCCAGCCTTACCCGAGAGCAGCGGCTGCACTATGGCCTGCCCGTTCGGCCCGATCGCCGTGAAGCCCAGCGCCATGGGGGCAGAGCCCACCGGGGACTGGACGTAGGTGGTGGCAGGGGCGGCTGGGGGGACGCTGGGCTGCGTGTGGGAGGCCGAGGTGCCGAGGGACAGGGGGTGCCCGGCCGCTGACTGCACGTAGGTGATCCTGGGGGCAGAGAGAGGGAGCGGGGGGGGGAGGGTGTGCGTTAGAGGGGTCCGGCTGCTGACACGGCACAAGAGCGCTCCCCACCCTGCGTGCTCCCGGGACCGGGCACGGCAGTGGGCGCAGCCGATACATACCTGGTGGAGGAGGGCAACAGGACCTTCTGGGCTGGGCTCGGGGAGCCCACGACGGCCGCGGCTACCGTGCCCTGGAGGGCAGCGGGGCTGAGCGGGGGCACCAGCGCGGCGTTGCTCTGCGGAGGGGGCTGGGGCTGGACCACCGGCACGGGCGTCAGCTGGATGATCTGGGGGGACAGCGGAAGGGACGGCGTCGGCACCAAGCAAGGCAGGCCGGAAAGAAGGAGAGGGGGAGATTGGATTCATACCCCACCCTTCAGCACCCGAAGGTGTCTCAGAGCAGCTTACGATCTCCTTTCCCTCCCCCTCCCTACAGCAGACACCCTGTGAGGCAGGTGGGGCTGAGAGAGCTCTGACAGAAACTGCTCTTTTTCAAGAACAGCTCTTATCAGAGCTACAGCTTGCCCAAGGTCATCCAGCCAGGGGCAAGTGGAGGAGTGAGGAATCAAACCCGGTTCTCCCAGATTAGAGCCCGCGCACTTAACCACTACACCAAACTGGCTCTGAGCCGGCTAGCATTGAAGAGTCTAGTGGGTAAGATGCCCTCCAACACAAACTGTAGAAAAGGTCACAAAATTTGGGATCTCCTGGACCCTACACCGGGTGGCGCCCATCTGCCCCTCCCCTCTTTCCCCACGGAGCGGTCCCTCCCTCCCCTCCGCCCCGCCCTTCCACTGACCTTACTCGCCGGCTGGCTCCCGTTCTGCACGGGCACGGGGAACGGCGGGGTCACCAGAGGCAGCTGGGCGGGGGCGGTGGTCCGCACGGTCACCTGGGAGGTTGCCATGGGCACCAGGACCTTGCCTTGCACCTGTAGGCCTGCAGGGGGGACCACCGGCCCGGACCTGAGGTGGGCCGAACTCCCGGGAGACGGGGCTTGGACTGGAGACACGGACTGAACTGCACCCGGAAGGGAGACATTGAAAAAAGAGAGAAAAGGCAGCCTATTAACGATCGGGTCAGCTGGTGAGTGCCTGGGTCAGCGACACTTGGTTCCAGCACCAGCCAACACATATGAATGAATGCCTTACGCTAACTTTTACTGAGTCGGGGCCATTGATCCGTAAAGATCACTGGTGCCTGCTCGGACCCAGCAGCACACCTCAGACAGAGGTCTCTCCCGTCACCTGCTACCGGATTGTTTAACTGGAGATGCCGGGGATCGAACTGGCAACCTTCTGCATGCCTAGAGATGTAAAATTTCCGGAAATTTTGAAGCTCGGAAAAAAAACCGTTTTCTCCCCCCCGTTTTTTCCCGGGGGGAAATGGAAATTGTCGGAAAAATTGAAAAAAAATGCTACATTAGCATTTCTTTTGTCTCTTCCAGATTGAAAGTCATTCTGTTACTTTAGGGACATAAAATATGACTATGGACATTTTTACTTGGCATGAAATTATCACAACTAGCATATTAAAAATATAGTGTATCCAAACAATTATTACAAACAGAATACCCACCCACATGCAAAAACAAAACTGAAACCTTTTTATTTTCTTCTGACAATAGCACCTCCTAAAGGAAGAAATGCATCTTGTTCTTGCATTGGAGAGTTCAGTTTGTAACCTAGGACTTGCTTGTCCTCAGTGCACAGAAATTAGATCAATCTGATACCATACATATTTTTTGGAAATGATTTGGAAAATATTTGAACACCTTGTCTTAAAATATTTTATTCATCATGTTAAAATAAAACGTTCCATGGGTTTTTTCCGCATTTTCCCGGTTTTTTTCCGGGCCTTCACATCTCTATGCACGCCAAGCAGATGCTCTCCCGCTGAGCCACGGCCTTTCCCCATCAGGGGACAGTCTTCTCCGGAAAAGTAGTGTGGGGTTCGGAGGACAGTTCCGCCCACACCGGATTAGTGCAAACCAGGGAGAGAGATCACGGGATGGGCGATGGAGGAGAACGAAACAACCGTGATACGCCATGCCGAAGAGAAACACACTAGCGTATTTGAAGATCGTTACCATGAGAAATGGCCAGAGTGCTTGCTAAATGAATTAATTACACAGGAATTTCAACGCCACCCACTTTGATAAAGCCTGAAAACAAAACGAGACAGATAGGCATGGTCCGTTGTGGTGTTTATGGCGTCTGAATTGCTCCAAGTAAACTGGACACTGAATAAGAACTTACAAGTCTGTGGATATTTTTCTTTGGCATAATAGATCACTGTTGTTTTGTTCTTCTCCACCCACATCAGGCGAGCGGCAGCCATGTTGCCCCGGCCCTCCCGGCTGCAGAGGCACAGAATGACCCCAGAGTTTCTACGTTACACAGCGCGTGCAAAGACCGAGGAAAGCAGTAGTATTACAATACGGATTTTCTCTTAGAACTTGAACATCCTCGTTTCCCCCTCGGGAGTGGAAAAACTACAGGCTGGTTTTTCTACCCAGCAAGATCCGGCAGAGTCGCTGGTGCCCGGATAAACGGCCCTCACGGGCTGGATCTCGTGGCCGGCGCTAAAATGAGAAATTGCCCACCCACACTGTGCCATGGCGGCCCCTATGGGGGCTGCTGGCGGTTCAGTCCCAGCCTGTGTGTTTCTTAACAAGAGTGCAAGCTCACACAGATGGAGGGAGAGGAGGGGGAGTCATTGGAACAGTTGCGGAGGACATGCGGAGGATGGGACTGGGTTGGGGAGACCCACTTTGCTTACTGCCCTTACACTCCTAAACATTTCCCGGGGGGGGGGGGGGTATAAAGTTCTGCAGTTTCTGAAGCGTGGAGTTAAGTGGATTTTAAGAACATAAGAGACGCCAATGTTGGATCAGGCCAAAGGCCCATCCCGTCCAACACTCTGTATCACACAGTAGCCAGAAATACCAGGTGCCATCAGGAGGTCCACCAGTGGGGCCAGGACATTAGAAGCCCTCCCACTGTTGACCCCCCCCCCCAAGCACCAAGATGTCACAGAGCATCACTTGCCCCAGAGCCCCTATCTATACCTTGTGGCTAATAGCCACTGATGGACCTCTGCTCCATATGCTTATCTAATTCCCTTTTGAAGCCGTCCATGCTTGTAGCCGCCGCCACTTCCTGTGGCAGTGGATTCCAAGTGTTAATCACTCTTTGGGTGAAGAAGTACTTCCTTTTATCCGTTCTAACCCGACCGCTCAGCAATTTCATGGAGTGCCCACAAGGAGTTCTTGTATTGTGAGAAAGGGAGAAAAGTACCTCTTTCTCTACCTGCTCTTTCCCATGCATAATCTTATAAACCTCAATCATGTCACCCCTCAGTCCTCGTTTCTCCAAGCTAAAGAGCCCTAAGCGCCTTAACCTTTCCTCATAGGGATTTTGCTCTGCCAAACTGATCGCCACTGCTGAAAAGACACTCACGCTGCTCGTTCTCCAGGACCGGGCAGTCAAAACGGCCCTCGCGGTGCTTCCGAAGCGTGATCAAGTTAGGGGTCCGGCGAGCCCCCCAGAATGCCTGTGTGGGCACCTCAGATGTTCTGCTTGGGACCAGGGAGGACATCCCAAGGTTCCCCTGGCCAATCTCAGGAACTGTCCTGGGAGACGGTGAGGGAGGGGCAGTGGGGCTCTACTCAAGACTGGCAGCTGCTGTCTAGGGTCTCAGGCAGAGGCCTTTCCCATCCCCTCC
Organism: Gekko japonicus; assembly: GCF_001447785.1. Lineage (NCBI taxonomy): Eukaryota > Metazoa > Chordata > Lepidosauria > Squamata > Gekkonidae > Gekko > Gekko japonicus. Next base: position 288,368 of record NW_015164690.1, read on the forward strand.
TGTCTGGTCCTTTTAACTGGAGACGCCGGGGATTGAACCTGGGACTCTCTGCATGCAAAGCGGAGGCTCTGCCACTGAGCCACGGCCGCCTCCTCCCACTATACAGGGCGGTGTGAGCGGCTGATCCAGAGACACACAGGATCAGCCCACGAGGTGCAGAAAATCCCCATCTTAAGCGAGCCCAGAAAAGCCTGCACCTACCTTTGGGTGCCGAAGACACAACAGTGACACTGTTGTTACTGCTTCCTGGCGCAGGCTGGATGATGGGGATCGCCTGGGGGGCGGTGATGACCTTCCCGTTGGCCGGGGGCAGGGTGAAGTGGATGCTGGCGGCTCCGGGGCCGCCCGCCCCGGCCGGCACCTTCCCTCCGGCCACCTGCAGGTGCTGAGGCAAGGTGGGCAGGATGTACTGCACCTGGGTGATGCCGCCGGCCTTCCCCGCCGTCCCGGAGAGGATGCCTTGGGGCTGCAGGATGCTGAGGGGCACCGGGCCGTTCTGCCCGGGCCCAGGAGGGTTCTGGGTGATGAACTGCACCGAGGGCTGCTGGGCGATGGTGGCACCGGGCGGCAGGACCGTCACTGGGATGCCGGCCCCTCCGGCCCCGCTCGGCTGCCCGTAACCCTGAGTGCCCACCAGGAGGTTGGTCACGACGCTGCCCTGGCTCGGGGAGGCTTTGCCCACGGCAGCCAAGCCCTGCCCGATGAGGGGCCCGGCCACCAAGTGAGGAGACGTGGCTTGGATCCCGGGCATCGCGGAGGGCTGCGGGTGCTTCTTGTCGGCGTAGAGGAGTCCGATGCGGCTCATGGGGACCCCTTCAGGCTTGCAGCTGCCGTCGGAGGGGGGAGGGCTGAGCAAGGCCGGCCCCTCCCCTGGCCCGCGTGGGAAGGGCTTGCTGGCGATGGGCACGGGCGTGCTGCTGACCGGCTTGACCACGTTGGTGACCACGGTGGAGGCCGTGCGGACCAGGTTGGGCGCCCCGCTGTAGCCGATCACCCCCATGCTGGGGGCGCTCATGGAAGGGGCCGTCACCAGCACCGTCCCGGAGGTCAGGCGGGCGGCGTCGGGCAGCACCACAGCCTGAAGCACGCTGCTGGGCGGAGAGATGACCGAATGCGTGGGAGCGGAGGGGAGCGGCGTTCCGGAGTCCGCGGCCGCCTGGGGACCGCCGGCGCTGTCCGCCCGCTTCCGCCTGTAGGGGGCCGCCACGGGGTCGAAGCGGGGCTCCGGGCGCTTCACCGGAGCGTTGTGAGGAGAGAGCCCGCCTCGGGGGTCTTGGCTCTTGAAGGTGCCGGGCGTCATCTGGAAGGAGCCGTAGGACTTGGGAGGGGGTGGCTGCTGCTGCTCGGGGCCATGAGATGGCGGGGGCTCTAGGTCCAGAGGGGACGGCGGCGGGCGGCAGGGGGCAAAGGCACCAGAGGAGGGGGGCAGGGCCGCCGAGCGGATCACTGGGGAGAACACCTTACGCCCAAACTCCTACAAAGAGAGGATGTATAAATCAGAAACCACACATTTACTAACTTACTTCATACCCCACCGTCTCCCCTTAACGGGGGACCCACGGTGGCTTACATAATTCTCCCCTCCTCCATTTTATGCTCACAACAAACCTGTGAGGTGGGCTAGGCTGAGAGAGTGTGGCTGGCCCGAGGTCACCTGCAAACGTCCACTGCAAGGTGGGGATTCGAACCCATTTCTCCCAGATCCTAGTCCGACACGCAAACTGCTACACCACGCTGTCTCTCAGTAATTATTAGACTACTGCAACGTGCTTTGCTTTAGGGTACCCTTGAAGAGTGTCCAGAAGATACAGCCAGGGCTTTTTTTGTAGAAAAAGCCCAGCAGGAACTCATTAGCATAACCGGCCACACCCAACAGCAGGAACTCATTAGCATATTAGGCCACACCCTGACACCACAGTCCATTAGCATATTAGGCCGCAGCCCCGTGTTGCCAGAAGTGTGGTCATCCAGCCACACCCACCTTTTGCTTCTTATTCTGTTTACCTTGTTTGTCATCAAAACCCAGGGCCTTTTTTGTAGCAGGGACTCCTTTGCATGTTAGGCCACACACCCCTACTGTAGCCAATCCTAATGAGTTTCTGCTGTTGGGTGTGGCCTATTATGCTAATGAGTTCCTGCTGGGTGTGGCCAACTCGGGAGCCAGCCGGAATTTCATTCCTGTGCGTTCCTGCCCAAAAATAGCCCTGGGTACAGCTAAGTGCAGATTGCAGAATGCTGCAGCTAGGTGGCTGATTGGGGCCTGCTAGTTGGGAGCATGGGACCCCAATATCACAGCAATTACACAGTCTACCGATCCACTCCAAATCCCAATTCAAGGTGTTGGGTTTTAATCTTCCAAAGCCACACGTGGCTTGAAAACAGAGTATCTGAAGGATGGTCTTCTCCCACACGTTCCAGCCCAGGAAAAAAGATCACAGGAAGAGGCCCTCCTGGCTCTCTCATCCACCAAAGAGACTCGTTTGGCAGGCACTCAGGAGAGGGCCTTTTCGGTGGCAGCCCCACGATGTATGGAACACCTTCTCTAGGGAGGCGCACCTGGAGGCAATCTTCAGGAGGCAGCTGAAGGCAGTTTTATTTAGGACTGCTTTTGGTTAAGTCTACTAGCAGTCCCGAGTAGTGATTTTAAACCTCGGCTTTACGTTTTTAATGTGTTTTATTTGTGGTGTTTTATCTATGTTTCTAAGCTGCCCTCATCTCCATAAGGGAAAAAAGGCAGGTAATGTTTTAAATAAATAAATAAATACATTTGAAGAGACCATCATAGGGTTGCCAGGTCTGGGTTGGAAAATACCTGGAGACTTTGGGGGTGGATCCAGGACAGGGCGGGGTTTGGGGAGGGGCCTCTGCGTGGTACAATAGAGTCCACCCTCCAAAGCAGCCATTGTCTCCAGGGGAGTGGATCTCTGTCAGCTGGAGATCAGTAGTAAAAGCGGGAGATTTCCAGGCCCCACCTGGAGGCGGGCAACCCTGAACCATCATCACACACACACCCCATGCAGCTGTCGTCATACTGTTTTGTCCAGTAACTGTCAGTTTGTATTCATTTCTTTAGGTTACTTAATTTTCATTTTGTTTAGGTTACTTAATCTTCCACCTCCACTTGCAAAGAGGTGTATGGTAAAAAATCAGCAACGTTCTTGCTTGTAGCACTGGGACTCCTTGACAAAAGCGTGGGTGAGGCAGCACGGTAGCTAAGAGGTGGAGTTCTGGATCAAAAGTGAGCTCCTGCTTCAAATCTCTGCTGGAGCTCATGTGAAAACTTTAGCCAAACCGCTCTCTCTCCCTGCCTTGCCCTACAGCTGAAGATAAGGACATAAGAGAAGCCAATGTTGGATCAGGCCAATGGCCCATCCAGTCCAGCACTCTGTCACACAGTGGCCAAAAATACCAGGTGCCATTGGGAGGTCCACCAGTGGGGCCAGGACACTAGAAGCCCTTCCACTGTTGTGCGCCGCCAAGCTCCAGGAATACAGAGCATCACTTGTGGCTAATAGCCACAGATGGACCTCTGTCTAATATATTCTCATCCAGCACCTTTCTCCAGGGTACTCACGGATAAGACCAATGTACATGGTTCTCCTTCCCCCGTTTTTTGCTATCTTCACAACTTTCTTGTGTGGTAGGCTAGAGGCCCAAGGTCACACAGCGAGTTTCGAGACAGAGTGGGAATACGCTGCCCAGGAATTAAGTTCACAGTGAGAGGGGCTGTGTGGTAGCCACACGAGAGAGGGGGACAGCCCCACCACTATGGAACAACCTCCCCAACGGAGTTGCGCCTGGCCCTCTTGCTTCCGATCTTCAGGAGGCAGCTGAAGACAGTCTTATTTAGGACTGCATTTGACTAATTTTTTTTTAAATTTACCGAAAATCCTAATTGAGATTTTAAATCGTGGTATTTTGTATGTTTTTATCATTGTTCGGCCGCCCCAAGTTCCCCAAAGTAGAAAGGTGGCTCATAAAACGTCCTAAATGTATCCCCTCTGAATACCTAGAATGTCTTGAGGAACCACAGTACATACTATTTCCGTGTTTCAGTGTCCTCTTTCTCCACTCTTGTACGGCTCTCATCTCCCCACCCACCCGGGCTGCTCCCGTTTTACCCTGGCTTCTGGGGCCCCCCTCACCTTGTTGTCCGCTTCGTCCCCCAAGGACCCCTCGCTGTCACTGTCCGTCACGCGCTCCTTGCATTTCAGGTCAATGTCGGCCGGGTTGAACCCGTCTTCGGCTGCAAGGGGCAGAGCGACACGAGTCAGCGGGACGCCCTGGAACACCCCCCATCCCCCCACCTGAAAAACTCTGCAGAGGAGAGAGAGAGGCTATTATCCCAGAGATCGAATTACTGCAGACCTGCAAAATGTATTTCATGTGAGCATAAGCGTAATATGGCAGGGGTTGGGGGATGTTCAGAATGACAGCCGCTGCTCACTGAAAGGTCTCGAGATGATGGCGGCAGCAGGTCCTCGGTACAGAAAAGGAGGTGAGCAAATGGGGGGTGGGCACACACACACACACACACCCACACACAGCAGTGCAAAGCAGATAGCAGAGCCACAATTTCCCCCCTGGCATCTGGCCCTACGTCAGAGGAACCTGGCTCCGCCACAATGTTCCCTCTAAGCTGTGGGGTCTTGTGAGCAAAAATTCTACTTTGTGAGCGACTGGCATTAAAGTTGTGAGCGAGCGAATTGGCTGCTGGATAAACTAGTTTGCTCTGGAGCCCTCCCTTCCTGAGCCAAGACAAAAAGGTGTGAGCCAGAGGCTCAAAAACTGTGAGCTAGCTCACACTAACTCAGCTTAGAGGGAACACTGCCTCCGGGGGCTTCTGGCCGTTCAGTCCCAGCCTGTGACTTTCTTAACAGTGCAAGCGCACACACGTATTGGGGGGGGCACAAGGAGGGGGAGTCATCAGAACAGTTGAAAAGGACATGCAGAGGGGGGGATTTATTTATTTATTTATTTATTAGACTTATACCCCGCCCTCCCCCGTAGGGCTCAGGGCGGCTAACAAGGCAAGAAATCTTGCAACAATAAAAGATAATTCAACAATAATACAATTTAAAACCAATCCCAGTACAGATTTAAATTTAAAGTGCTCGTTGATCTTCATTTCAAAACCCCAAAGATGATGGGCCAAGTCCAGAGGTTCCCCATAGTCGTTCAGTGGTTTCAACATTTATTCAGATGTTCAAGAATTCAGATGTTTTCTTCCTAGGGCCTCTTCCACCCCCCATGATGACAATATATTTAAAGGTGATAACCAGCACTTTGAAGCGAACCCGGTACGCTATTGGCAACCAGTGCAGCGCTTTCAGCACAGGCTGGATGTGATCTCGTCTAGGAAGATCCATCAACAGCCTGGCTGCAGCATTCTGCACTAGTTGCAGCTTCCGAATTTGCGACAAAGGCAGCCCCATGTAGAGAGCGTTACAGTAGTCTAACCTTGAGGTGACCGTCGCATGATAGAGGGGTGATAGCCACTTTGCAAACTACCTTCTACACATTTCAATGAGGGGGGGGAAGTTTTGCCGTTTCTGAAGAGTGGAGTTAAGCGGATTTTGCTCTGCTCAAACTGATCGCCGCTGATTAAAAGACGCTCGCGCTGCTCTTTCTCCGGAACCGGCTTCCCATGTCTAGGGCTGGGCAGTCAAAACGACCCTCATGGTGCTTCCGAAGCGTGATCAAGTTAAGGGTCTGGCAAGCCACACCCCAGAATGCCCGCTTGGGGTCAGGGAGGGCTTCTCAGTGGACTCCCGGCCAATCGTAGGAACTGGGACACAGTGAGAGACGGCAGTGGGTCTCTACAAGTTTCCCAACCCTACACGTGGTTATTGGAAAGACGTCACCTGTGTCATGTGAAGCTGCTTTCTACTAAATCAGACCACTGGTACATCAAGGTCAGTATCATCTATGTCCTTTCTCCTGTCCTCTGGCCCCGTATCAGAGGAATCTGGTTTCTAGTGCCTTTAAACGAATCCAAGTGAATATTCCGTATTATTTCAATACAGGTTTTATTGCCCTTTAATACCGACAGCCATCCCAATCGGGCTGCCTGTACAGCCGTAAAAGCACACGTTTCCCTCAGTCGCACCATGCGCGGTTCAAGCCAAGCGCCCATTCCACGTTATTGATGCTGGGTGGGACAGTGGCCTTTAACCTTTTCAGACCCGGAAGGAAGCTGAGTTAGTGTGATCTAGCTCACAGTTTTTTAGCCTCTGGCTCACACATTTTTGTCTTCGCTCAGGAAGGATGGCTCCAGAGAAACTGATTGATGCAGGAGCCAAATTGCTCGCTCACAAGCACGGTTCAAGCCAAGCGCCCATTCCACATTATTGATGCTGGGTGGGACGGTGGCCTTTACTCTTTTCAGACCCGGAACTGACGCACACTGAACACCCAGGATGGCAACACAGGACCCGCGGAGCTGCAGAATCACGACCCTGCGTTCTCTGCTGGGGCTCCCACCTTGGGGGACGGCCTGCCGGAGGAGGTCGGGAAGGCTCACGTTTGCCCGGCTTTCCACAAACAATGCAGAATAGAATTATTCAGGAGGGCTTTTTTGCACAGGCAACGGGGCCCGTACTGTAACAAAGGTTCAGAAACGGCACTGGGGAAGGGACTGGGACAGGGGCCCATACCAAGGTTTCCCAGCCTGTGGTTTGGGACCCAGAAGTGGGGTGTGAAACCTCTGGAAGTGGGTCGTGGGCCAGCCCTCCCTAATGGCTGTTCGCACCCTTGGCGTCATCCTTTCTCTCCTCGTCCTCTTAATCAACATCTCATATTCTTGCCTTCCGCTGCCCTCCACGATATTGAGTGGGGGAAATCTGCCCAGCAATTAGTAACTAGGGTAGCAGCTGGAAAGAGGGGGAAACGGGATGCCACTTGCTTGGGGGCAGTTGCACCCTTCGCGCAATGTTGCTGGCCACTGTACAAAGTGCAGTGCTGGACCAGATGGGTGACAAGGTCACAGTTCGCCCCGGGTGGCCAAAAAAACCCTCAGGCTGGCCCTGGATTGGGTTACTTGTACTTGTGGGTCACCAGACCAAAAAGGCTGGGAACGACTGGCCTATATTTATTTATTACTTATTACTTTCAATTTGTATCCCGCCTTGCCAGCACAATATGATTGTATTGCTACCTATCCCTGCAAGCGTGCTCCAGACGAGGTAGTTTCTACATCGCTTAACGTATCATGTTTATGAGCTCATGCTTTGTGTCACCTCTGTTTGAGATTTCCGTTTTGCTTTCGGATTCCTGTAGCCCCGGCCAATGCTCCCTCTGAGCTGTGGAGTCCTGTGAGCAAAAGTTCTACTTTGTGAGCTACTGGCATTAAAGTTGTGAGCGAGCTATTTGGCTACCACATAAATTAGTGTGCTCTGGAGCCACTCTTCCTGCAGGCATTAAAGTTGTGAGCGAGCGATTTGGCTACCACGTAAATAAGTGTGCTCTGGAGCCATCCTTCCTGCAGGCATTAAAGTTGTGAGCGAGCAATTTGGCTACCACATAAATGAGTGCGCTCTGGAGCCATCCTTCCTGCAGGCATTAAAGTTGTGAGCGAGCGATTTGGCTACCACGTAAATAAGTGTGCTCTGGAGCCATCCTTCCTGCAGGCATTAAAGTTGTGAGCAAGCAATTTGGCTACCACATAAATTAGTGTGCTCTAGAGCCACCCTTCCTGCAGGCATTAAAGTTGTGAGCGAGCGATTTGGCTACCACGTAAATGAGTGTGCTCTGGAGCCACCCTTCCTGAGCTAAGACATGTGTGAGCCGGGGGCTAAGAAACTGTGAGCCAGCTCACACTAACTCAGCTTAGAGGGAACCATGGCCCTGGACCAATTTCTATTGTTTGCTGGACATCCCACCCTGCTGACCTATGCTAGGTAATCCGCCTTGAATCCTAATGGGAAAAGTGTATAAATAACTTAGATAAATCATTAAATGACAGGAAGGGGCGGAGTTGTGACTTCAGCAAGAAAACATATGTGCAGCCAGGGCTCTTTTTGTAGAAAAAGTCCAGCAGGAACTCATTAGCATAATAGGCCACACCCAGAAGCAGAAACCCATTAGCATATTGGGACACACCCCTGACAGCACAACTCATTGGCACATTAGACCGCACCCTCATGTTATCAGAAGTGTGGTTATCCAGCCACACCCACCTTTTGCTTCTTATTCTGTTTACCTTGTTTGTTGTCAAAACCCAGGGCCTTTTTTGTAGCAGGAACTCCTTTGCATGTTAGGCCACACACCCCTAATGTAGCCAGTCCTAATGAGTTTCGGCTGTGGTGTGTGGCCTATTATGCTAATGAGTCCCTGCTGGGCGTGGCCAACTTGGGAGCCAGCCGGAACTCCGTTCCTGTGTGCTCCTGCCCAAAAATAGCCCTGTGTGCAGCACTGGAAGAATAAGGGTGGGGGGCAGAGGACACGGGCCAGGATAAGAAGGTGGGAGAACTTCTGCGAAGACCCGGTCTCTGAACCTGCCTGCGCTAAAGAGAATCCTCTCGATTGCCGAGCCACCTTACCTTGCTGTCCTACGGGCCGTTTCGGTACGTGCCAGGGCAGGCTGGAGGCATCGTGCCCTTGGCTCCCTACCCACTACACGAGCACAGGACATCAGGTCCTTACAAGAGGCGGGGGGGGGGGAGGCAGTCCTATAGGAACTCCATGACCCACCTGAGGACTCTAACCTATAGATCAAAGACCACTAATGTAGAAAAGAAATCGCTACGTATTTGTTTCGGATAAGTAAAAGCAGCATACAGAGTGTGGGACCCGACCTGGATGGCCCAGGCCAGCCTGATCTTGTCAGATCTCAGAAGCTAAGCAGGGTCTGCCCTGGTCAGTGTTTGGATGGGAGACCAAGGCTGTTCAGGGTCGCTAGGCAGAGGCAGGCCACGGCAGACCCCCTCTGAAAGTCTCTCGCCTTGAAAACCTGTCAATGTTCCCTCTAAGCTGTGGAGTCTTGTGAGCAAAAATTCTACTTTGTGAGCTACTAGCATTAAAGTTGTGAGCGAGCGATTCGGCTGCTGCATAAATTAGTTTGCTCTGGAGCCATCCCTTCCTGAGCGGAGACAAAAATGTGTGAGCCAGAGGCTCAAAATGTGAGCTGGCTCACACTAACTCAGCTTAGAGGGGACACTGGTCACCGTAAGTCTGCTGCGACTTGATGGCAAAAAATAGGAGCATGGGACCTCACATGACATTCCTGAAAACCTCAAAAGCTCTAAAAATACCACGGGCACGGGCGAGAGGCTTTTCTGCTTTCCTTAGCCACCCCCCCCCCCCCCCCCCCCCCCCACTCTGAGAGCCCTAGATCCCCGCTCCCCTCGCCTCTACCTCGTGGCCTGCCAATAGTTCGTGAGCAGCATTCTCCTCCCCACCCCCACCCAGCTTAATGCTCAGAATGGACATCGCTCAACTCCCATCTCCCACTGGAAAAAAAGATGTTGCTTCTTCCCACTGCTGCTAAACCGAGCCTGTGCCTAGAAAAGGAAATTCCATTCATTTATTAGGCATAATAAAATGTGCACAGTTTGCCCGGGATTTGTTTAGCTTCCAGGGAACAAGCGTAACTTGGCACTGCGAGCCAAGATGGGCTGGGGGGGGGGGGGATTCTTATCAATTAAAGTCTCCCAACTGCCGGCGGAGCGACACCAAACGGAAAAAAAAATAATAACCTAATATAATTCTGCAGCTAGCATCAGTTCTACATATACATTTGCTTATTTTTATCCTGCCTCTGGCAGTCGGGCACTGAAAAAGAAAAAAGGAGCGAGGAAAGAAATGAGAAACCCGTTCTTTTCTTGAAATCCAGCCATCTTTTCCCACTCTCTAAGCTTGCACTGAGCTCTCTGGCCATTGCTCACGTTTCCTCGTTTGCCAATCCTAGAAACGCTGCTATTCTCAGGATGCTAAAGCCACTGCCGATGCTTTCCTGGTCAGCACGTAAGGCTAGAGGAATGGGTTAAGTATGGTAAGCCGGGAAAGGTCAACTCCAGACTCAGAGAAGCGCTGCGGACAAACACCACAGACACATCCTCCAGTTCTCTTCCACCTTACCTGTGTGTGCACAGGCTTGTCACCGGCAGAAAGTGACGGCGCTATAGCGATGTGTTTATCAGAGACGACAGTTTAGTTGAAGAGGACTCCAGTAAATGAGCCAAGCCACACACAAGAGCTTCTCCAGCAACAGAATCTGGTAATCTGACTTTACCATGCATGCAAACCTCATTTAACAGGAAGCTCTGTTGGAGGATAACTCATCACTCTCCTAGGGCACACCATGCCCATCCTTCACTGGAGATAAACTGGGATGACCCCAATATGCAGCACAGACACACTATATTTATTAGATACCTTGATTTCCATCTTTCATTCAGCAGGGCACCTGGGGACAGCCTAGCTGTGCTCTCTCCCAACCTTTCCCTAACCATCTGACATGGAATGGGTTGGAAACGGGTTGGAGGGCCAGCCGATCAACAACTTCTGTTCCCCGCCCCTGAAGAACTCTATATAAAAATTTGCCCTCCCTCAATTGATTATGTTTTATGAGATCTAATAAAATACGCCAGTTACACAATTTATTTAGCGAGAACACGAGAGATACGCAGGGGCGGAGGCCCAAATGCCTCAGGAAGTAGCTTTTATCCCTGGCCAGCTTGGTCCCTGGAGGCAGGACTTAACCCAAAACTGAGTGACCTTTTGTTCACAAGGAAAAAACAGCCAGGTAACCAAGCTACAGTTCAGAAAGCATTCAAGTACTGCACAGGCCTTGTCATGAAACAAGAACAGTCCAACTTCAAATAATAAATGGAAGTGTTTGAGGCAATCCAAATTCTGCATTCAGGGGAGGGACCGTGGCTCAGTGGCAGAGCTTCTGCTTGGCATGCAGAAGGTCCCAGGTTCAATCCCCGGCATCTCCAGCTAAAAGGATCTGGCAGCCGGCGATGTGAAGGACCTCTGCCTGAGACCTTGGAGAGCGGCTGCCAGTCTGAGTAGACAATACTGACTATAATAGATCAGTGGTCTGATTAAGTATAAGGCGGCTTCATGTGTTCATTTCTAAGTGAGGAGTATCTGCCTTGCATGCAGAAGGTCCCAGGTTCACTCCCCGGCATCTCCAGTTGAAAGGACCAGGCAGGAGGGGATGGGGAAGACCTCTGCCTGAGGACCTGGAGCGTTGCTGTCAGTCTGAGTAGACAATACTGACTATAATAGATCAGTGGTCTGATTAAGTATAAGGCGGCTTCATGTGTTCATTTCTAAGTGAGGAGTATCTGCCTTGCATGCAGAAGGTCCCAGGTTCACTCCCCGGCATCTCCAGTTGAAAGGACCAGGCAGGAGGGGATGGGGAAGACCTCTGCCTGAGGACCTGGAGCGTTGCTGTCAGTCTGAGTAGACAATACTGACTATAATAGATCAGTGGTCTGATTAAGTATAAGGCGGCTTCATGTGTTCATTTCTAAGTGAGGAGTATCTGCCTTGCATGCAGAAGGTCCCAGGTTCACTCCCCGGCATCTCCAGTTGAAAGGACCAGGCAGGAGGTGATGGGGAAGACCTCTGCCTGAGGACCTGGAGCGTTGCTGTCAGTCTGAGTAGACAAGAGTGACCTCGATGGAATAAGGGTCTGATTCTGTATAAGGCAGTGCAATGTGTTCATGTGTCCTAGCACCTCGGACGATGGTTAAATGGAACACTCCTCAAAAGTGCTTTATCTACTCTCATCTTCTAGCAAACAGACACTCGTAGGGATAAGGAAGCCCACAGTTTGGAAGCGCGAGGCCATATCGCTGGCAGGAAAGGCTAACACTCCCAGTCGTGTTTGTGGATAAGCTGCATTATCCCCGAGTGCTTTCGAAGGCAGGGTTGGCGTCTCCTTACCGATTACGTCGTCGTCGCCCTCCTCTTCGCAAATCACCATGCGCTCTTCGTCGCTGGTCATGTCCTCACTGGTAGTGCGCTGAGATCGGGAGGCGCGGGAGGGGTGTGGGAGCAGGGAAGGGCGGGGCCCTTCGCCCGGCGTGGCAAAGGGGGACCCCGAGGGGCCCAGCCCCCCGTACTGCCCCTTCCCGCTGACATACGGAGACGGCCCTGAGCACATCTGGAATGGAACACAAGTTACTCCTTAGGCCATCAGGCAGGAACACCCCGGCTGACACCGTCTGCTTTCCCATCTCTGGCCGAGCGAGGGAATTACAGTGGGAAACGGCTTATGTGGCAAAGGCGGCCCCCTTCAAAACCAGCAGCTCCGACTGAGTCTCAGGGTTACTGTCTCGCCTTTTTAAAGCTTCCAGGACAGACGTGCTGACCGGCATGAGACACTCTGGCTTTGCCTTTTCTCCTATGCTCCCCACATGAACCTGGCAGAAACGGGGTCTGCAGCAAGCAGGAATCCCTTCTTCACTGGCATAAAGAGGCCTCCACGCCAACCCCCATTCCCCAGATTCCAAACGTGTTCAGAGCCTGCCCCTCTCGAACCCTCTGGGCCTGTCCTTGCTCCCAGAAGCCCACTTGCTGACATATTTGAAGGACGGTTCTCCTTCCACGTGTCCCTGTGTACTAATTAGGGTTATCGGGCAGCCATCTGTTGGCTAACCCACCACTCGGGGTGGCCCGTCTTGCCTTGACCACAGCCAGGGCCTTTTCCATTGTGACTCCGGCTCCGTGGAATGGTCTCCCTGAAGAGGGGAGGGGGGTAGGGGCCTCCCCTCCTTGGAGATCTCCAGGAGGCGCTGCAAGAACTGCCCGTTCGCCAAGGCTTTCGAGGGAGTGCGAATTGGCGGGCACGGTTTAAGGCAGGGTGTGTGTGGGGGGGACATTTGGGGCTCTGCTGTTTTATTTTTTTGTTTTAATTTAAAACTTTTTAAAAATATCATCGCGAGCTGCCTTGAACCGCCAGGGAATGGGGGGATAGAAATGTTTAAATAAATAAATAAAACAAACAAATACCTGAGTGAGCTCCTGCAGCACCTGGCTGTCGCGGTCACTCTCCAGCCCGTGCACCCCGCTGTGGGAGAAGGCCCGTGGCCGCTGAGCGCCGGGCCCCGACATGGGCAGGATCCGTTCCCCGTGGCCATGCCCAGCTCCCATGACCCCCACTTTGCCCTCCGGTCCCAGCAGCGCCTGCATCTCCGAAGGGCCTGTGAGGAAGGGGGGAGAGACAGAGAGAAAGAGAGAGGTAAGAGAAAAACGGAGGAGGCCTTTCTAAGAGATAACCGAGCAACGAGGAGGGCGCTCACCTCCCGGCACGGCAGCGGTGCCCGTCTCGGACATGCTGCGCTCTCGCATCTCCTTGGTGCATCCCCCCGGACCCACGGGCTTCGCGTCGGAGCTGGACTTCTTCCTGTCTTTGTTACACCACTTCCAGTCGGGGTGTGCTTTGAAGTGGGCTTCCTTCACCTGGGATGCGAAGGAGGCGAGGGAGAAAGAGAGGCAGGGAGGGGGGAAAAAGAGAGAGCGATTGCTGGGCGAACTGGGAACGGCCTCCCCCAGAGCTGGGCGCGCGCACACTGAAAAGTTAAAACATTCTGCGCCAAGATGAACGTAAGTCTTTCACCAACAAAAGCCAAATACTGCAACCTGTGTCCATTACACAAATAAGGGGAAAGGTGCATGCTTCAGTTTAATTAGCATCGCGAAGCGGACACGAGGAGTTATGCAGAGCAACGCGGCCCTACCTCTGACCAGTGTTCCCTCTAAGCTGAGTTAGCTCACGGTTTCTTAGCCTCCGGCTCACAGATTTTTGTCTCAGCTCAGGAAGGACGGTTCCAGAGCAAACTAATCGATGCAGTAGCCAAATCGCTCGCTCACAACTTTAATGCCGGTAGCTCACAAAGTGGAATTTTTGCTCACAAGACTCAACAGCTTAGAGGGAGCGCTGCCTCTGACCCCAGGAAAAAGCACATTCGGTGAAGCCTCCACATTACGGCCCTGGGTTTGTTATCGTGCCTTGCCTGCAAGCACGCTGTCTGCTCATGCGGACGGCATCCGGCACACTAAAGCAGGCAACGGCACTCCCAAAGTTAATTCGGTCTCCCAGAGACTTAAATTTATTTATTTATTTATTTGGATTTCTACCCCGCCCTCCCCGAAGGCTCAGGGCGGCTAACAGGGCATAATGCCAGGTAATATAACAATGAACAATATGAAATGTTAAAATACAATAAACAGTTAAAACACAATTAAACAAACATCATAAAACAATTCCAGTGCTCCTCTGTTCAATTCCAGATACTAAGAATTTTAAGATTTTAAAAACCAAGATGGTGTTCTCCGTGGCGTAGCTAGACAACCACAGCAATGCGAATCCCACGGCCCTGCCGTCCCCTAAACACGTCCCGTTCCCTCCAATGATGCCTGCGCCGGCGGTAGCAACATGCGGAAGTCATAGGGCGTTGGTGGAACACTGGTGGTGGAACAATGATGGTGGCGGCTCCTATTCGAAAGCCTGGCGGAAGAGCTCCGTCTTACAGGCCCTGCGGAACTGTACTAAGTCCCGCCGAGCCCGGATCACCCCTGGGAGCTCATTCCACCAGATAGGAGCCGCCACCGAAAACGCCCTAGCCCTGGTCATTGCCAATTTGGTGGTCCTGGGGCCTGGAACGTCCAGGAGGGACTGTACCTGGAAGGCCAGGTCGTGGTATTTCTGCTTCTCCTTGGGCCCCAGCGCGTACCACCACTCTCCCAAGATCTTGCTGACCGTCCGATTGTCCTGGTTCGGATGCCGCTGATGCACCAGAGCCCGATGCCTCTTGCTGAAGATCATGAAAGCATTCATGGGCCGCCGGATATGGTCCTTCTCTCTCTGCTAGAGAAAAAAGGGTGGGTGGGTGTGTGCTGATGACGCCAAGGCCGTGACCGATCTTGGCCCTTCTCCGGGAGACAGACCATCGGCGTGAGCGACGCACAGTCTGGCAGGGAGGGTCCATAAAGGGGAAGGCAAATGGTCCCGGAACATTAGGGTGGTGGCAGAAAAAAGAACGGCACCTACCTTATTAGGACTGCGCCCGTCCTTCTCGGAGGAGGAATCCCGCTCCTTGGGCAGGGCGCTTAACGACTGGGTACGACGCTTCCCAGGCGGCAGAGGGAGTTGGACTTCAGGAGATACGACAGACAGGAACCTACAGAGTAGATTGCGGGGGGGGGGGGTTGGATCACCTTCAGCTAGCCAGTTCCCAACAGCTCTGAGAGTCCTCGCATCGTCCAATTGCTCCCAGAGTTGCTGGGTTTTCCCCCCTTTACCTATTTTATTTATTGATTTATTTATTTAAAGTATTTTTATACTGCCTCTGCCCAATCAGGGTCTCCAAGAAGGCGGACAGGAAAGCTTTCGAACAATTAGAAACATTTAAAATCATAAGATAATCCAAACAGAAACATAAAACCATCCCATAAAAACGCATGAACAAACAACAACAGAACTGGAGAGGAGGGCCAATAATGGTTATCGGGGTAATGCCAAACAAACAAAAAACTCTTCACCCGCTGGTGGAAGACACCGATAGAAGGAGACAGATGAATCTCCTGGGGGAGGAATTTCCACAGTTTGGGAGCCACAACCAAGAAAGTCCTGTCTTGGGTTGCCCTCCGCCTCACGTCATATGGAAGGGGGCAACTGAAGCCAGGCTTCCCACGACAACCAGAGCGAATGAGAACGTTCACACAGGAGAACACGGTCCTTAAGGTACGTTGGCTTTAAACATCAGTCCCAGCACCTTGAATGGGGCCCAGACAAAAACTAGAAGACGGGCCAAGACTGGACTAATATGGTCCCTACAACACACTCCAGTTCATAATCTGATTGCGGCATTCTGTGCCACCAGCGCTCCCTCTAAGCTATGTGCGTGAGCGGCCACTCATTAACACGGGACGCCTCGCTCAGCAGCAATCCAGAACCACACAGGATTTTGCACTGCCCCTGACCTGTAGCTGCAGTAGGGCCACGGGGGGGGGGGGGCTCTGCCACCTTCCTCAAAGGGCCAGCCCCCTTCCTTAAAGGCCCCCTGCTTCTTAAAGGCCCCCCTTCTTCCCAGAGGCGTTTAAAGGGATCCTTTCAATGCTTCTGAGAAGAAGCAGGGGGGGTGGCACGCCTCCGTCTCCATCCCCTCCTGCAAGATTTAAAGGGCCCTTCAGCTGATTGGTGGGGAGCACGTGGCCCGCTGATCAGCTGGAGGGCCCTTTAAATCTTGCAGGAAGGAAGGGAGAGGAGCACAATTTTTGCCCCACAAGCCACAAAATCCTGGCTTTGGGCTTACAGCAGATATATTCTGCTCAGGATGTGAATGGCTCCACTCAGTAGGGGGGGGGGGGATTCAAAGGGAACACTGACCACCTGAAGTTTCTGAATATTTCTCAAGGGCAGACCCATGTAAAGCCTGTTGCAGCAATCTTACCCAGATGCAGGGGTCATTTCCCGCAGGAGCGCACAGGAGGTGAGCTTCTGCAGTAAAGAGCCCAGGGGGCGGGCACAGGCAACAAGCTCCACCCCCTACTCCCAGCAGCCCTCAGTCAGAGCAAGAAGCAACCAGGTAAGCTGCAGAGCTCCCCCTGGTCCCCCAGTCCAAAACAGTCCAGTGGCACCTTTAAGACCAAGTTTTATTCAGGTAGAAGCTCTCCCTCCTCTGCGAGGACAGATCTGCACGTCCCTCCCCCCCAATAGCTAGCAATCCAAAACAGTCCAATGGAGCCTGAGTGGTGGGTGTTGCCTTCTGAAACACTCCCAGTGAAGTCAGGGGTGTGTGGCATATGCAAATGAGTTATACTAATTAGTTGTGCTAATGAGCTCCTGCGCCACTTTTTCTACGAAATGACCCCTGCCTAGATGTAACCAGGGCATGCACCACGTACCAGCCCCTTGATCCGACCCGAGCAGCAAACTACTGCCACCTTCTCCCCCAGCCCCAGGTTCTCCCCCAGCTACTGCCCATTAAACTCCTCCACGACGCGCACCCCACCCGTGTACTCCCCAGCCTCGCACCAAAGGTCCCACCACCAAACTACTCAGGTGTGAGTCAGTGTGAAATGGCAGCCCCGACTCTGCCACGGACTCACTGCACGGCGAGTCACTGTCTCTCAGCCTCGGTTTCCCCATCTGCAAAACAGGAGCCATGGCAGCCTCACGAGTCTGTCTGCGAGCGCGCGCAAAACGAGAACCGACAGATACAACGGGAAACGAACGACAGACAATGTGAGGCGGTGCTTACGCGTCATCGTGGTCGCTCTCCGTCTCGCTGTCCAGACGTGGGTGCCCGGGGACGTCATCGTCGTGCTGTGAGGGCCCACTACCCCCTCCCGGTGTCACTGTCAATGGTTGGGGAGCTGGGGCCGGGCTGTCGGGGTGCAAGGTGTTTGGCCTTCCCATCTCAGCCCCCGAGGACGCACCGGGAAGCTCATGAGCCACTGCGGCCGATTCTGGAGGCTCTGGGAAAGCACACATTAAATGAATGACAGCGGACCAGCGGGAGAAGAAGGGGGACATACGTGCAAACACATGCGTGTCTCATGCTGAGGAGTCCCACGCTGGGGAGGAGGGGCCACGGCTCAGTAGCAGAGCATCTGCTTGGCATGCAGAAGGTCCCAGATTCAATACATCCAGTTAGAAGGATCTGGCAGTAGGTGATGTGAAAGACCTCCGCCTGAGAAGCTGGAGAGCCACGGCCAGTCTGAGTAGACAAGTCTGACCTTGATGAACCAGTGGCCTGATTCAGTATAAGGCGGATTCACGTGGTCCCGTGCATCTGTTGACCTACTCAGTGGGCTCATTTCCTAACGGGACACCCTGGTGGGAATTGCCTGCAGGCACACCACACCCTGTTACACACAGACCCTCACCTTTGTTCTGATTGGACGTGGAGGGGTGACTGACAGGCTGCTGGCCTTCGCTGGGCTGCACGGAGGAATCCGGTTGGCTGGGAGCCAGAAAGGGGACCAGGGAGTGCCACGGGAACACAGCCACAGACCGTGGCTCCACATTTGTCCAAACTAGAAAGAGGGAAAAGAAACAAAAGGAGTCAGGCAGCTGACTTAGACTAACAAGTGAAAGGAGTGGAGCGGGATTCAATACAGGAGCGGGAGGACAGACCGAGGATCTGGACTCCAGGGATCCATTATTGGTGAATCATCCCAGGTTTCTTTTTTTCTCTCTCTCTCACACACACACATTCGCTCCTCTTCTTCTGAACGCTATAGTTCCCTTCACAGGAGAGGTTGGGGTTTTGTTGTTGTTGTTGTTACTTTCCTCTCCAGTCACAATCTGTCGCTCCGGTCCCTGGGGAGGGGCGGCAGTGGGGGAGGGGGGGGCAGCAGGGAAATTTTCTCCTCCATCTGCCAGGAAGCAACCCTGGCCTCCCCCACCCTTCCCAGCTGGAAGCCAGGCAAAGGAATTTTACAGCTGCAGGAGGGGAAAGGGGGGGGCGCTGAGGGGCCCAGCTCGCTCAGACTCCCACGCTTGCTGAGGGCAGCCAAGCTCCTTGGCTCCGTCCCAGCCAGGGCGCCTGGGAGCATCCCCAGGAGTTCAGCCTGCACAGGAAAGAAGGGTATACTAACACACACACCCCTTACACACACACACAAGGCGGCAGGCAGTGCTGCCCCTCTGAAAGTCCTCTGTGAATTGGGAGAGGAGCCCACGTCAAGGCACTGCTTAAAAATAATTTACCTCTTACGTGAAAGAAGGCAAAGAAACCGTTACTTCCTGTGCCCCAAAAAAAAAACACTCTCGCTCTCCCGTCCCCCCCCCCCCCCCACTAAGCATAAATTCCTCCTCAGGGTATCCAGGAAAAACGCACAGTGCCCACCTGACACAGGCAGCCGACAAAACACCTGTACCGTCTAGTTGTGACCACCCCCTCCCCACGCCATATCAGATGTACGATGCCTGAAGAAACGTGCGCGCGCACAAAAGCTTAATACTTTGAACAAAACTTTGTCGGTCTTAAAGGCGCCACCGGACTCAAACTTTGCTCTAACGCCTAGCCCCAGCAAGCCCAAATGCAGGTATTTCGCCCCTTCTACAGCACCGGCGACTTCAACCCGTGGTACCCACAGAAGCTTAAAGGCGGCAACAAGGCGAGGAGGAGGGTGGGGTACAAATCAAATGAATAAATAAATAAAGGAGGAACAAACTGCACTATCGCGAGAGATCGCCAATTGTGTGGCGCCATCAGGAGGCCAGTTAACGCACATCCAGACTCACATGCAAGGCACTGTGGGCTCCTTCAGCTCAGCAGCACTGGACTCCCCACTGCAGATCAACAATAAAACCTTCACTTTCGCCCGACCGCTCGCTAGCCGGCACGGCCGAGTTAACAAACGGGAAGAAAAATACACCCTTAACCAGCTTTGGACGCAGAGGATCCTCGCTAGGTTCCGCATAGAGCGTGAAACTTGCAACCAACTTAACAGTGTGCGTGGAGGGGGGGGGGAGACGTAGCTCACATGTCTGTCCTCCCACGTGAAGTCACTGCTCCCCGTAACGTACGTGTCCTCGGACACTCAGTACAACAGCAACGTAAACAGCATGTAGAGCTGCCGTTTATCATTCTTTTTCAAGACAGGGCTGCAATGGCTTCTTTGGCTGTATTTTATTGTAGATTGCGTCACGGAGGCCGGTTCATCCACTTGTTTGAAAAGCGAGGTATTAAGATCGTAAAAAGAAAAGATCCATTGTGTGGGTGGGTGGGGTGTGTGTCTTTGCTTCTTCCAAGAAGAAGCCCACTCCCAAACGAACACTTACCTCCCTTTGGACAGAACGCCCCTTTCCCTTCACTCCTCTCCCCTCCCTTTGCACTCCCGGATGATCAGTCGCTCCCCCCCCCCAAAGTTAACTCAATTATTAAAAGCCCTGAGTGCATCTTGGTCAGAGCTCTGCCGGGAAGCGCTGGCTCAGTGGCTTCCTGTTCTCCGGCTGGTGACCACATCCCTGAGAGGGGGAGGCGGAGAGGATGGGAAGGAAAGGGGGATAGCTAAAGCAAGGGCATGAAACATCAAGGACCCCCCCCCCACCCACACACACACACGCTGTAGTCTGCACTAGCGAGAAACACTAGAACTCGGAGGTTGCACGCTCCAAACAAAAAATTACAGATTGGCTTTCCAAAGTTAAAGCCCACCATCAGCAAAGCAAAACGACACAAGGCATGTGACAAAAAGAAAGCACAGACACACTGCGGGGGGGGGGACTAGGGCCCAGCCGGAAGCTGGCACAATGAGTCCAAGACCGAACCCAAGAGTCGTGGCATCCTGTGCCGGCTATCAAACATGCAAATGAGCAAGGAAAAAGATTTGGAAGCAGAACTTCTGAGCTCAAGCTAACATCTCTGCTAAGGACTGACCAAGCGGCCTTGGGTCTGTCGCCCTCTGCAGCTTCAGCACCGTTTCTGAACAAGATGATAAACAAATTGAACGGGGTTGGCCAAAATGCAGGCTCTAAGAGCTCATCTTTTTCTTTGTGCAAAACCAAGAGTTCTATGTAAATTTTGTACAACAAACTGCCACTGCCAGGTATCTTTCACCAGCCACCTCTTCTATACACGCCACATAGAACACGCTCGCTTCGATCATTCGGGCATCTGCCAAACAAAGAGCGAATGTCAAGGTGGTGGCCACAAGAGAAGGGCTTTTGGTAAAATACAACGTGCCCAAGTACCCGCCCTATTGGTGCGACCAACCCCGTTTCTAAAAAATCGATTCTGCTCCCAAGTCTTCGGCAGAATCCCCAACACCCAGAAATCTAGCAGCTGCCCATCACGGCGCCAAGAACTTCACCTGCTAAGTTTGTAGTCTCAGGCTGCAGTTGAAGACATAGATTCCCAGCCAATAAAAAAGTGTCAGTCTCAGACCCAACACTTGCTCTTTGTCTTAAAGCAGGGCTGCCCAGAGAGAAGGGGGAAGGCTGCGCTGAAGCACCTCCTTCGGGCCAACCTGCCTCCTAAAAATCTAAGAGGTCCCAAGCGGACTGCTGTGGAGCGTGGAAACTCCAAGACGCTCCACTCCCTCCTTCCCCTTTCAGCCACACAGAATGCAAAGCCCAGCAAATCGGCACAGCGTGGAACAACAGACTCCTCCAAAGTCACGACACAGGAGAGTTGAGAGGCCACCAAACTCCTGCCGCATCCTCCAAAATCACGCCAGGTGAGGACACGTGCGTCCCACTCACGTCTACATACACCCACACCTTTCAGAGTTACTACCGTGAACACACTCGGCAACCCAGTCCACTGACCGAACATTCCTAGCCCCCTGTGTGGCAGGGAGGGCAACGCAGCCGGGGGTCTTTCCATGGAGAACATCCCGAAGAGCGGCGAGCCGTTGTCTTGACGACAGGGTGGACCACTTCTGGATGTCTTCTCAGAGGTCCCGCGTGGAGAACATGCTCTCCTTTCTCCTCCCCCTCTGGGGGGGGGCGAGGAGTGGAGATGGGTCTCCCAACAGAGGAGTTTCAGGTGCAGGCAGGCAGGCAGGTCAGCGAGATGATTCCCCCCTTGGGGTCAGGCCAGGGGACGCCATACGAGGGAGACCACCACAGCTGGATGTCAAACAAGCCACCACGTGCGAAGCAACAGGAGGGACGGGGTGGGGTGGGGGGGACGGGGGGGGGAGACCACTGTGGGGGCTTCTAGTGTCCTGGTCCCACTGCTGGACCTCCTGATGGCCCGGTGGTTTTGGCCACTGGGTGGGTGTTGGCCTGGGTGGGCCCCGTTCTGGTCCTCCCCACAGGGGGGAGCGTCACTCCGGCAGCAAGTAGAAGAGAGGCAAGTTAGAAAAGCATCTTTAGGGGTGGGGGGGAGCGGTGGGAGGCGGAGGGGCCGGGCGTGCATGCAAAGGGGAAGGCCAGGCGCATGGCTCTAGGTTGCAAGACCCCCCTCGCCCAATGCACAGACCCCCCCGAGGTGCGTGGGTGAGCAGCAGCAGCGGCGGCGCAAGAGTGGCCTGAGCGAAGTAGGCAAGAGAAATGAGAGAGAGGAAAGGGGGTGGGGGGAGAGCTGTCCAGCACCCCGCCTGGGTATCCAGCTGCAGCTGGGGAGGGAGAAAAGGGGAGGGTCTTCCAAGGGGGGGGGGAGAGGAACAGCTTCCCTGGTCCGCCAGCGGCGAGCGCGCATGGAAGAG
>NW_015164690.1:310878-311518 GCF_001447785.1 Gekko japonicus
CCAAACCCCATTCCCCCCCGCCCTTTGCCTTTCCCCCCCCCTCCTCCCCCTCAGCCGCTCGGGGCTACGAACAAGGGCGGCCCCCCTCCGCCCGAGCCTCCCGCCCGCTTCCCCCCCCTCCCTCAGAGCGCCCGTCACGCATGCCCAATTAGCTCGCGCCACGCCATTGGCTGCTTCCACGCCGGGTCATTCACATGCAAATCGAGGAGAGGCGCTTTCCCCCGCCGCCCCCCGCCTCCTGCGTCTCTCTCACTCTCACACACAGAGAGAACAACATACACCGCCACCTCCCATTGGCCGCCTCAGGAATGTCAGTCATATGCAAATGAGGGCCGGCCGCGCGCAGGAGAGGGGAAGGAGGCGGCTAGGGGGGGGGGCGGAGGAGGGGGGGAAAGGGGAGCGCGGGATCACGAGGGGGAGCGAGGCCTCCCGTGATTGGCTGCCGTTTACTCCAGTCTTGGCTCCTCCTCCTTTCTCCTTCTTACTCTACCACCTCGGGGCCAAGGGGAGGGGGGGGAGAGAGGGAGAGACCACGCCCGAGAGGAAGGGGCAAATGCCAAAGGGGGAGGAGCAAATTGGAAGGAAGGCGGAGGGGGGGATTTAAGCGCCAGGAAAGGGGGGGGGGAGCAAGAGGGGAAAT
>NW_015164690.1:311735-357990 GCF_001447785.1 Gekko japonicus
CCCCCCCCGCCCCGCCGCCGCCAAGCCTGCCATTTTCCTCCAAGGGAAACCGATCTGGGAGCCGGAAGGTCAGTTGTGAAGCCAGAACTCCAGGCCTCGACGGGAGGCTGGCAAGCCCCTGTGCCGCCCCCGACCTTCCCTCTACCCACACTGTAAAGGTAAAGGTTCCCTTGCTCGAAAGCCAGTCGAATCCGACTCTAGGGTTGCTGTGCTCAACTCCGTTTCAAAGCCAAAGAGCCAGCGCTGTCCGAAGACGTTTCCGTGGTCATGTGGCCGGCATGACTAAACACCAAGGCGCACGGAACACTGTTACCTTCCCACCGGAGTGGTACCTATTTATCTACTTGTAATTTCTTGCTTTCAAACTGCTAGGTTGGCAGGAGCTGGAACTAGAGACAGGAGCTCACCCCGTCTTGCGGCACCCGGGTCTTGAACTGCTGAACTACTGACCTTCCACAGCCTGCAGTTCAGCGCCACCGCAGCTCAAGTACACCACACTGTACTTATACACTTTTCCTGACAAGTGCGGTTCCCCCTGCTCTGCCCACTCACCTCTGTGCACACACAAAAAACACTTGATATATGCGGGTGAAGGTGGGCGCCGCATTTAGCCCGGTGCACACCAGCGCACATCTCACAAAGTACCTCCTCATCAATGCTCCCTCTAAGCTGTGGAGTCCTGTGAGCAAAAATTCTGCTTTGTGAGCTACTGGCATTAAAGCTGTAAGCAAGCAATTTGACTATTGCAAAATTTAAGTTTGCTGTGGAGCCATCTTTAACATAAACATAAGAACATAAGAGACGCCAATGTTGGGTCAGGCCAAAGGCCCATCCAGTCCAACACTCTGTGTCTCACAGTGGCCAGAAATACCAGGTGCCATCAGGAGGTCCACCAGTGGGGCCAGGACATTAGAAGCCCTCCCACTGTTGACCCCCCCCCAGCACCAAGAAGACAGAGGCTTTCCTGAGCCAAGACAAAAATGTGTGAGTGGGAGCCTAAAAAATTGAGCTAGCTCACACTGACTCAGCTTAGAGGGAACACTGCGTCCTGATCACCAAGTTTGCACATTGGGGGGGGCACCAACCCCAACTGAGCGCACACAGAACCCAGGTAAGCATGTTAAGATGCGTAGGTGCGCTCATATATGTGCGGGCCTGTGAAATACAGCCACTCCTGCCCTCTTCTTTAAACTCACACATGCATGCGCACGGAGCCACCGGAGCGGCTTCTGCTGGCAGGCGGCCCAGTGTGGCTGGGGATTAAGAGCTTGCGGCACAGACGCATTCCTGGGATGATCCATGCTCCCTGGGGCAGAGTGGTGGGGGAGACGGAGAAAAGACAGCGAATGCCCCCCTGCACTACAGGGCACCCCCTCGCCTCCCTCTTCCAGGGAACGGCCTCCGCTCAGCTCCGCGTGACTCATGTGCTTCTCCTCCCCTTCCCTCGCAGACCTGACTCAACGCTGCCTCTGCTCACAGCTGGGGGTGGGTGGGACACGGCCAGCCTCCTTCCCTCTGCTGCTGGCAGCCAATCAACTGGGAGGTGAAGTGAGGAGACACACAGGAACACCCCCACACAGACACACACACACACACAGGACTCCGGGCGCGAGGCCAAGCCTCGGCCAGGATCCCATTGTGGAGGGAATGGGGGGGGGGAAGAGGACACAAATATGCCACTCCCAGCACGCACTGCACTGCACTACGCCAAGGGCATGTGTGTATTTGGGGGGGGGGGATCGGACAACAACTGCACACGAAAGTGCTGCCCACACGGCCCCGCAAGCGTACATCCACTCGCGGGCGGGCTCTTATGCGCCTACTTCTCTCCACGCACGGATGCAGAAGCCCACAACAGGTGATTTAACCCGCGAACGGCCACGCGTGCCATATGCACATTCGGGACCCGCCACTTGTCCGGCCTGGCTTGCTGCAAACACACGTCTACCCGTCTACGGTGGAGTAAAATAGAGTGTGGGGGAGAAACCCAACAACACTCAGCCATGCCCCTTCCCTTTCAAAAAGCAGGACGTTCACGGGAACAATGACGTGGCACCCGCCCTGTGCGTCACGTTCAAGCTCAGAGAACCGACCGTGATAACAAATTTTATTGTAATGTCTGCGCTCCACCAGGGGCGTTAAGGAAGCGTCGCTCAAACTGGCTTTGGTAGCCAGCGCTGGAAAAGACAATAACACTAGGAAAAGTTGAAGGCGGGGGGAAAAGAGGAAGACCCGACATGGGATGGATGGAGGCTCTCGGTTCCCAAGACCTGAGCCAAGACTGTTAACAATAGCACGTTTTGGAGGTCATTAATTCATAAGGTCACCATAAGTCGTAGGCGATTTGATGGCACATCACACACATACATGGGAGTCATTTGCAGCCCGTAGCTAATACGGGGCCGGGCCCCCTAGCATTTTCTCCTGGGTTGGCCCCAAACTGAATGAATGCAATTAACTTTGGTTTCATTAGCTGCAGCCCCCCCCCGGCCCCCTCCCCAAAAAATCCCTAGCTACAGGCAATGCTCCCTCTAAGCTGTGGAATCTTGTGAGCAAAAATTCTACTTTGTGAGCTCCTGGCAATAAAGTTGTGAGCCAGCGATTAGGCTACTGCATAGATTAGTTTGCTCTGGAACCATCTTTCCTGAGCGAAGACAAATATGTGTGAGCTGGAGACTAAAATGTGAGCAAGCTCACATTAACTCAGCTTAGAGGGAACACTGGCCTACAGGGCTAGTCATTTTATATGACTCTGCCTGTCCGGATCTTCATTTTCTTTCCCCATGGAAGGCACCAGGTAGGGAATCCTGCTGGCTGCTTAGCCATTACAACCTTCTCCCTGAATGGATGCCCAAGAGCTGCGCTTGGTCTGGATAATGAAGTTGCTCGTCTGGATTTTTGTAAACTTGTGGCATTAGATAATTACAGGGCGTAGCAGATGAACGGCTAGGAACCACCCGTTCTAGCTGGCCCCGACAAGATGCCATGAGTGGATTCAGAAGTTGGAGTGGAAACACCTTGAGGGGCTCTGCCCCCCAACCGCCACAGGAGGTTGGCCAGGGGGAAATGTCCCTACTCATTTATTACTTCCACACGGAACTTACGTTCTGCCCTTCCACCAGGGACCGCCCACAGGACCCAGTTCTAGCGAGACTCCTCGCTAGCGCGTCATTTCTACGCGGAGCTGATATGGTGATTCTATTTGAACCTGAGCACTCCATTGGAGCTCGGAGCCCTGCGGATTGGGCCTAAGCAGACCTGCGGACGTATGAAATATTGTACATCTTGATGAGTTGCCCGTGTTGCATCTCAAGAATATTTATCACCGTTTACTCCATGGGCGAACATCTCGGTGTAAGGTCCATTCTATGGATGCTGAGGTTTCTGTATGTGTTTGTTAAATTTACGGAGTGCTCCGTTTGAATTCTACCACTGAGGGAGGCGTTTAGCCGAAACGCATTTGGTACTGGTTCTTGTAGACCAGGGGTGGACAAACTGTGGCCGAGGAGCCACTTGCGGCTCCTTCACACATATTCTGCGGCTCCTGGCAGGTTGGCTGAGGAAGTGAAAGGGAGGCAGGCCTCCCCAATTGGTCTTCCCTTCCCCTTGCTTTCTTTCCACCTCTCCCTACCTCCCCCATCTATTTTCTTTCTCTCTCTCTTTCCACCTTTCTCTCTTTCTCTCTCTCCCCTCCCTCCCCATCTAAAATTAAATATCATTATCTTCCCTTTCCTTGCTTTCTTTCCACCTCTCCCTCCCTCCCCCATCTATTTTCTTTCTCTCTCTCTTTCCACCTTTCTCTCTTTCTCTCTCTCCCCTCCCTCCCCATCTAAAATTAAATATCATTATCAATATCTGTTTTTACTCCTTTTGTTTTTATTTTTGGCAGTCTCGTTTAATTGTAATAAAAAGCAAATCTGCATATTTTCCAGTAAAAACGTGTGTGTCATATTTGTTCATGCCTTGCGGCTCTCGAACATCTGACATTTATTCTATGTGGCTCTTACGTTAAGCAAGTTTGGCCACCCCTGTTGTGGAGGGATGTCGTTTGTACCCTTTAACCTGTATTTATATGTCTGGACATTATGTTAGGATCGTGTACTCATATGCAGAACCATAGGATTGTGGCTTTTAAATATTTCAAGCCCTTTTGAATGTATAATTAAATTATATACGATGTTTTGTACATTAGCAATACATGCATAGCTGTATTTTAGTTTCATTTTCTTTCTCAACCGTAGTGGAGAGAGTGGCAAACTAGGACTCTGGGCATCCCAGGTTCAAATCCTCACTTCTTCCTTGGAAACTCGCTTGGGTGACCTTGGGCCCAGCACAAGCTCGGCCTGGCCCACCTCGCGGGGTTGGTGCGACAAAATGGAGGAGGGGACAACAACGTTCTAAAAGCCGCTTCGAGTCCCAACTGGGGAGAAAAATGGGATATAAATCAATAAATGCAGTGCAAATGCATAAATTCTCCACCCTGACCGAAAGCTCCTGTTCGGGCAAGTCACTGGAAGGTATTCCAAGGCCCTCCCCTATCAGGGGACCTGTCAGGGCTCTGGTTCAGTGGCAGAGCCTCTGCTTGGCATGCAGAAGGTCCCAGGTACAATCCCCGGCATCTCCAGTTGAAAGGACCAGGCAGTAGGTGATGGGAAAGACCTCTGCCTGAGACCCTGGAGAACCACGAAGTGGGGCTGTACCTCAGTAGCAGAGCGTCTGCTTGGCATGCAGAAGGTCCCAGGTACAATCCCCGGCATCTCCAGTTGAAAGGACCAGGCAGTAGGTGATGGGAAAGACCTCTGCCTGAGACCCTGGAGAACCACGAAGTGGGGCTGTACCTCAGTAGCAGAGCGTCTGCTTGGCATGCAGAAGGTCCCAGGTTCGATCCCCGGCATCTCCAGTTAAAAAGACTGGACAGCAGATGACGTGAAAGACCTCAGCCTGGGACCAAAGTTCCCTCTAAGCTGTGGAGTCTTGTGAGCAAAATTTCTGCTTTGTGAGCTCCTGGCATTAAAGTTGTGAGCCAGCGATTTGGCTACTGCATAAATTAGTCTGCTCTGGAGCTGTCCTTCCTGAGCTAAGACAAAAAAGTGTGAGTTGGACGCTAAAAAACTGTGAGCTAGCTCACACTCACTCAGCTTAGAGGGAACACTGCCTGGGACCCTGGAGATTGACTGCTGGTCTGAGTAGACAAGACTGACCTGGGTGGACCCAATGGTTTGAGTCGGTATCAGGCAGGTTCATGTGTATTCATGTGTATTTTCTGCTTTCTAGAGGGAGAGGAGGCCTCCCTGTAAAGATCTGATAAGCTATTTACAGCTTGGCTACAGCCCAACTACTCCCAGTTTAAGGTTATTGAATATGTAATTGCTGCTATGCCCGTCTTTTGACCGTTCTAACTATTTTTATGGCTTGATATTTATTTTTAATCGCTTATTGGTTGTACATTATTGTTGTAACCCACCCTGAACCCACTCGCGGGAAGGGCGGGATATGAATCTAAATAAACAACCATGGGTACTCTGTGAAGATGTGCAGTCAGCCCTGCGCTGGTAACATTCTTCCAACGCTCAGGAAATCGGGGTGTGTGCTTCGCCTGACTCTCTCTGTTTGTATTCTGCCTGTCGTATGAAAGGAAATTCTCTGCTCAAAGTCGTGACCAAAAAGCCGGAGCCCCGAGGGCCAGTTTGGTGTAGTGGTTAAGTGTGCGGGCTCTAATCTGGGAGGTTCCCCACTCCTCCGTTTGCGACTGCTGGATGACCTTGGGCAGGCCGTAGTTCTGTTAGAGCTGTTCTCTCAAGGACAGTTCTGGAAAGAGCTCTCTCAGCTCCATCTACCTCACAGGGTGTCTGTTGTGGGGAGAGAAAGGAGTTTGTAAGTTGCTCTGAGACTCTGAGTGAAGGGTGGGGTGTAAATCCAATCTCATCCTCCTCCCCCTCCTCTTCCTCTTCTTCTTGCAGTGATTTCCTTTTAAAAAAAAATGGGGGAAACCATCTGCGCGAGGATGACGCTGGCTTTACAAACATTTTAAATGGCTCTTCTTACAAAGGTGATACAGGTTTCTACCAGAAAGGCAGTGGGGTCCCTGTGTGCATACGCAAAAAAAGACAAAAAGCACAATTGCCTGATTCCTTATGTCACTGTGTGGATGGCAGTGCAGCATCAGGATCCACACATCCACTGGGGGGCTGTCGCACACGGGATAGAGCTGCAAGTGTGCATTGTGAAATGCACTTGCTGGTAAACTCTTCGCACTATACCAGGGGTCTCCAACAGTGTTCCCTCTAAGCTGAGTTAGTGTGAGTTAGCTCGCAGTTTTTTAGCCTCTGGCTCACAGACTTTTGTCTTAGCTCAGGAAGAATGGCTCCAGAAGAAACTGATTTCTGCAGTAGCCAAACTGCTCGCTCACAACTTTAATGCCAGTAGCTCACAAAGTAGAATTTTTGCTCACAAGACTCCACAGCTTAGAGGGAACATTGGTCTCCAACCAATACTCCCTCTAAGCTGTGGAGTCTTGTGAGCGAAAATTCTACTTGGTGAGCTACTGGCATTAAAGTTGTGAGCGAGCGATTTGGCCGCTGCATAAATTAGTTTGCTCTGGAGCCGTCCCTTCCTGAGCTAAGACTGAAATGTGTGAGCCGGAGGCTAAACAACTGTGAGCTAGCTCACACTAACTCAGCTTAGAGGGAACACTGCCTCCCACCTTTCTGAGCCTGTAGGCACCTTTGGGGTGCCGACACAAGGCAGCGGGCGGAAGCATAAAATGGCACAAAATGTCAAGGGAGCGAAATAACACATTAACTCTCACGGCAAAAGTCTTCAGACTTTCTGGCAGAAGCTCTGTTTTTAAAAGGAGGCCTTTTAATCTGCACAGCCAATCGGAAGCCCTGCTGGGGGAAAGCCCCACCCACTTGGCAAGCACCGGGAAAGGGCACCACATTGGGGATACCTGCATTATGCTCTACAACACACAAGCGCATTCATAAACTGGATATTTACCAAATGGCTCAACTGCTATGTTCCTGCGTGGCATCAATTACGGGGGAGAACTGCGTACATGCTGTATGCTCAGTGAGGTACCAGAGATTCACTTTATGCCAACATCACAGCTTATCAGTAATCCACTAATGCCTGCTGGCGTAAAGGGCAAAAGGAAGACATGCTTCTCTCAAAAAAAAAAACCCCCAAAACACGCCACACTCGGGGAAATCAGCTGGATGCATGCCAGAGAGCATGTTGGTGCATGTAGCATGTCTACTGCATGTTGAGTGACGCATGCCTCCCCTTCATGTTTCACACATGTTTGATGCAATGGTTAAGAGCGTGAACTCTAATCTGAGAGAACCAGGTCTGATTCCCCACTCCTCCACATGCAGCCAGCTGGGTGACCATGGGTCAGTCAGAAGCTCTCTCAGAGCTGTCCTCTCAGAAGCAGTCCTCGAGAGAGCTCTCTCAGCCCCACCCACCTCACAGGGTGTCTGTTGCGGGGAGGGGAAGGGAAAGGAGATTGTGAGCCGCTCTGAGACGCTGAGTGAAGGGCAGGGTATAAATCCAAACGAAACATGAAACACCTGTCGGCTCCCACTTGCCGGAGCAGCAAAAGGGTGCCGCTTTCGGAACAATAGTTTATATTTCTAAAGCACAACGTGTGGCGTGTCAGCTCCTGAGCATGACATCAGCATCGACAAAGCTCACGTGGTGTGGGAGGCGGCCGAAGGCCCGCTTGCCCCATTTCAAAAGGGGGTGCCGTGCGAGAACACATGCATGGTGCACTGCCGCAAGAACCCAACCAAATGTATGAGGGACTCAGGCCCTTGTACCTTGAGACGGGGCGCGCAAGAAGTACATCTGTGTACATATGGTGCCCTTATGCAAACAAGCCCATCACATGCGAGCGTGTGGGTACGCGAGACCTGGCACGGCGAACAACACCCCTCCGAGCCATACGCGCACCTGGCCCTGAGCTGTACGCGCCGAAGCTGAAGGGGGGGGGGACCCCCACAAATCAGAAACACCTCTCTGGATCTGGTCCCTCCCTATTGCTGTTAAAAATAGAGCGCCGGGCTTCAGGCGAGCAGTTGGGAAATGGTAGCCTTGGTTACCCGTTGCCAAGAGACGGCAAGCTGCATTCGTGATGTTGCAGGGAGCAGGGAGCTTTGGGAACAGAAGAACCGTGCCACGCTCCTTACGTCGCATGCGTGGGCACCTTCCCCTAAGCTAGGGCATTCTCATCCCTTCATATATCCTAGCTCTTCAGGACAAGCCAGGTCCAGACTCGCACAAGACCAAGCGCGTACTCCCTTGGGACACAATGTTTTGCCCGCGCCCGCCCTTTACGACCAAACGAGCGCTCCAGAAAAAACAATCCCAGGGTGCCGTCCGACGCCCAAGCGTGCCCAGTGGGTAGGGAAACATGGCCAAACCCAAAACACTCCTCACGTACCCCCGCGCAACGGTGGAGAGAGACGCAGCGAGCACGGGTACCCGGTGGCGCGCATTTGGGGCCGTTCTTTTGCCTCCGTGAATTAGAACGTTTGCGGCCGGTCTATCGATTAAAAATGTTTTCAAGGCAGCTAACAAGGCCAGTGCTGAAAGAAACTAAAATATCGCACAGAACGGCAGTGCGCCACACCATCGGAACAAAAGAACCAACAGTTCAGATCAAGATGGCAAGCCCTGTTAGCCTGCCTGTAGCAGTAGGAAAGAGCCCAGTAGCACCTTAAAGACTAGCAAATCAAGGGAAGGGGGAGGTTTTTCACCCCAGCCTGGCACTGGATGCTAGCAAGAAACAAACAAGATGGATGGACACACACCCCCCTTCCAATATTTCACTTCTACTGCCGGAAAAGACCCTGACCCTCTGTATATCAGACACAGGGTCACCGGGAACTCTGTCCTGAAGGAGAATCTCAATGTGTGGGTAAGTTCACACGGGAGCAGACCATCCTCAAGGCAGTCAAACTGTTTAAGGCTGTAAAAGGTCACAGCCAGTGCTATGAATCAGATGTGTCATTTTTAGCAACAACAGCCTTTAAATTCTTGCAGCTTACCCGCAGTGGATTGGCCATTTTGGTTACAAGGAAATCCCCAATCCCAGGGCGGCCTCTGCCCTAGATGGCTGCTGGTGGCAAGGAGCGTGACCAAGCTCTAACACAGGGGTCCCCAACGTGGTGCCCACAGGGCACACGGTGCCCACAGAAACCTCTCTTTGTGCCTGAGTGTTTTTAGAAAGTGAGTGGATCTTGGCTGGCAGGGCTTCCGACTGGCTATGCAGATTATTTTTTGTTGTTGTTGTTCAGTCGCACAGTCGAGTCCGACTCTTTGCGACCCCATGGACCAGATCACGCCAGGCCTTCCGGTCTTCCGCCGTCGTCTGAAGTTGGCTCAATTTCATGTTCGTTGCATCGATGACACTGTCTAACCATCTCATCCTTTGCCGTCCCCGTCTTCGTTGACCTTCAGTCTGTCCCAGCATCAGGGTCTTCTCTCTCCTCTTTCCCAGTGTGTGTGTGTGTGTGTTTTAATTACCCCTCTTCTGTCCTGCACTTGGGATTTCTCTCTGTGGCTGTGTCATGACCCCAGGGGGTCGCCACCTTCCGCTGCCAAGTAGGTGTGATGACCAGGCAGAGAACAATTAAACAAATGGTTTATTAACACAGTACTGGGGCAAGGGAAACAAGACAAAGGGCAGTGTTTAAAAACAAAATAAACTAATCTAACAGCGACTACCTAGTTCACTTAACTGGTTACTACTTCAAGGCCCACAGCCCTCTTATACCAGGCATCCTGCCTGCGCTCACTCTGAACCAAGTGAGGGATCTTTCTCCTCAGACCAGACTATTCACCTCAGTTTAACGCTGTGAGAGGGAAGACCGCAGAAGAGCAAAAGAACCCAGATTCACAGTTCAGAAAGCTTAAGTCAGAATCTCCTCAGACGATCCCTAAACTCCCACAGGCTACAACCGTCGCTAAGCCTTATGGGGATTGTAGGCTTTCTACTTTCCACTCCCACACTGGTCTCTCCTGGGACCAGGCCGCACTAGGTCTTGCTCCCAGTCCTGCACAGATCATGACAGGCTGGCTCCGCCTCCTGCCAAACAGACATTTTGTGGTCACGCCCTCTTGCACCAGAACTCCAAAGGCGCCTGTGGGCTCAAAAAGGTTGGGGACCCCTGCTCTAAAAACTCTGCAAGAGCTTAGGCTCTTCACTAGCAAGGGCAACTGGTGCCGTTCACCAGTCACCTTTTCCCACAGTGCTGCCGGTTTGGGGGATGAAAAATTTGCTGCCAGTCGTGGCGGCCATAGGAATAAATGGCTTTAAAAGAGGATTAGGTAGATTCATGAAGTATAAGTCTATCGTGGTGACTGAGGGGAACCTCCACATTCAGAGGCCACTAAGCCTCTGAATCCCGGTGCCAGGAGGCAACATCCGGGGAAGGCCTCAGCCTCCATGCCCTGTTGTTGGCCCTCCAGAGGAACTGGTTGGCTGCTATGTGAGACAGGATGCTGGACTAGAGGGACCACTGGTCTGATCTAGCAGGGCTCTTCTTGGGTTCTTATGAAGGCCTCGGCCTCTCTGCCCTGTTGTTGGCCCTCCAGAGGAACTGGTTGGCCACTGTGTGAGACAGGGTACTGGACTAGATGGACCACTGGCCTGATCCAGCAGGGCTCTTCTTAGGTTCTTATGAAGGCCAAGGCCTCTATGCCCTGTGGTTGGCCCTCCAGAGGAACTGACTGGCCACTGTGTGAGACAGGGTGCTGGACAAGATGAACTATTGGTCTGATCCAGCGGGGCTCCCCTTATGTTCTTATGAGGGAAGCCGATACCCACTGTTTGCACTGCTGAGTGGAGAGACCCCTGCAGAGGTGGCTTGCAGCCCCTCAAGGACCGATCAGCTTGGTTAGCTCTAGACAAGGGTCATTTCCTGCAGGAGCGCACAGGAGGGCAGTAAAGAGCCCAGGGGGCAGGCACATACAATAAGCCCCACCCCCGCTCCCAGCAGCCCTCAGTCAGAGCAAGAAGCAGCCAGGTAAGCTGCAGGGCTCCCCCCGGCCACCCGGTCCAAAACAGTCCAGTGGCACCTTTAAGACCAGGTTTTATTCAGGTACAAGCTCTCCCTCCTCTGTGAGGACAGATCTGCGCATCCCCCTCCCCAATAGCTAGCAGTCGAAAACAGTCCAGTGAAGCCTAAGCGGTGGGTGTTGCCTTCTGACACACTTCTGGTGATGCCAGGGGGTGTGGCATATGCAAATAAGTTACGCTAATGAATTATGCTAATGAGCTCCTGCTAGGGTTCCCAAGTCGGATCGTCGCTGGAGCGGGGGACTCCAGCGCTGCTCTGGGAGTGTGCGCGTGCCGCAACCCCGTCACTCAGAAGTGACGCGACCACGCCGGGCACGCTGGGGGCGGGGCCAAGACCATCCGAGGGAAAACCATAGAGTTTTCCCTTGGATGACGGTGGCCCCGCCCCCAGCGTGCCCGGCGTGGTCGCATCACTTCTGGGTAACGTGCACGTCGCGTGCTTTGGGGGTGGGGTTTCCCCCGAGGCCCGATCCGCCGCCGCCGGGGAATGGGCCTCTGGGGCGGGGTTTTCCCCCCCCCCGGGGGGGACTTGGCAAGCCTAGCTCCTGTGCCTCTTTTTCTACGAAATGACCCCTGGCTCTACAGCCATTTCCACCTCCCAGTCCACTCCTGGGCTTAGGAAAGCAGACAGAAACCACCGTGTGTCCTTTTCTCCCCTTTGTGCTTCAGATGGGAACACGCTCAGCTGCTATGGGGCATGTACACTGGTGGGCAAAGACAAAAGAGCAGAGAGGGCAGCCAGTCTGGGTTTGTGTGTGATCACCTTGTTTGCAGTAATACCTGCGGAGGCATTGATGGGAAATTCTATTCCAGCCACGGGGGTCCTTCCTCTGACTGCACGCTCTGGCACTGCACACTGCAGGACTCAGCAACCCAGACCTGAGCATAAACTCTCGACCTGCAGCCAATCTCTGGCAATGCACCTGGCAACTTTAGGAGTGAGACCAACATATGGTTTAAAATGAATACCTTATCAATATTGGGGAAGTACTTCTACACTCGACAAGCAGGTAGCTTGTGGAATTCGCTGGTATGGGAGGCAAACGTCTGATTGTTTGAGAACCAAGTTTGAGCCCAGGGGCACCTTTAAGGCCAAAGTTTAATTCTGGGTGTAAGCTTTCATGCGCAGATCTGACGAAGTGTCCATGCACGCAAAAGCTTACGCCCAGAATTTTGGTCTTAAAGGTGCCACTGGACTCAAACTTTGTTCTACTGCTTAACCAGTGTTCCCTCTAAGCTGAGTTAGTGTGAGCTGGCTCACCGTTTTTTAGCCTCTGGCTCACACATTTTTGTCTTAGCTCAGGAAGGATGGCTCCAGAGCAAACTAAGTTTGCAGCAGCCAAATTGCTCGCTCACAACTTTAATGCCCGTAGCTCACAAAGTAGAATTTTTGCTCACAGGACTCCACAGCTTAGAGGGAACATTGCTTCAGCCCAACATGGCTACCCACCTGAACCTATTCTTATCGTTTTGACCTGGATAGCCCAGGCAAGCCCAGTCTCGTCAGATCTCGGGAGAGCTGTGCAGGGTCGACCCTGGTTAGTATTTGGATGGGAGACCAGGGTCAGTACACAGAGGCAGGCCACGGCAAACCAGCCCTGAATGTCTCTAGCCTTGAAAACTCCTTTGGGGTCACCATCGATGCTCCCTCTAAGCTGTGGAGTCTTGTGAGCAAAATTTCTACTTGGCGAGCTACCGGCATTAAAGTTGTGAGCGAGCGATTTGGCTGCTGCATCAATTAGTTTGCTCTGGAGCAGCGTTCCCTCTAAGCTGAGTTAGTGTGAGCTAGCTCACAGGTTTTTAGCCTCCGGCTCACACATTTTTGTCTTTGCTCGGGAAGGAGAGCTCCAGAGCAAACTAATTGATGCAGTCGCCAAATTGCTCGCTCACAACTTTAATACCAGTAGCTCACAATGCGGAATTCTTGCTCACAAGACTCCACGGCTTAGAGGGAACATTGCTCTGGAGCCCTCCTCCCAGAGCTGAGACAAGAATGTGTGAGCCAGAGGCTAAAAAACTGTGAGCTAGCTCACACTAACTCGGCTTAGAGGGGACACTGGTCACCATAAATCAGCTGTGACTTCATAGCAAAACAGGAAACAGAGTAGTAGGACTATATTATAATGGAGCAGTTCAGGAAGGATTTTTTAAAGGGAATCGAGCTGTAGACAGTACCGCCGTGTACAATACATATATTGTCCGCCGTATGTATTATCCTTACCGCATTGTTTTCTGATGCCATTTCCTGCCCTGATTAACGAATACTTTATGCTATGGTACACATCTCTATAATCTTAGTCCTATTTTATTATGCTTAGTCCTATGCTTATTAGCGGCCTCATCCGATCGACTGCATCAACTTCCACTACATAATCCGCCTTGAGTCTCGGCGAGAAAGTAAATAAAAATAAATAGGAAGTGAAATAACTCGGATAGCGTTTCAAAGGCAGTTAGACAAACTCAAGAGAGGACGGGTCCATCAACGACTGTCAGCCACGATGATTAAACAGAACCTGCATGTTCAGAGGCAGTAAACCTCAGAATGCCGGGGTGTTGGGGTGAGGGACGAGAGCAGAAGGACATTCCAGCAGGGAAGGAGTTCACACGGACGGGGTCGCCACTACTGCTTCCCCCCCCCCCCCCCCGCCGCCCCCACTCTGCACACAAAATAGCCAAAACCTGAATTGTCAGATTCTAACATACTGGTAAGGTAAAGGTTCCTTTGCTCGAAAGCCAGTCAAGTCTGACTCTAGGGTTGCGGTGCTCATCTCCGTTTCAAAGCCGAAGAGCCAGCGCTGTCCGAAGACGTTTCCGTTGTCATGTGGCCGGCATGACTAAACACCAAGGCGCACGGAACGCTGTTCCCTTACCACCGAAGTGGTACCTATTTAGCTATTTGCAATTTCTTGCTTTCGAACTGCTAGGTTGGCAGGAGCTGGAACTAGAGACGGGAGATCACTCCATCATGCGGCACACTCGGGTCTCAAACTGCTGAACTATAGGTTCCTTTGCTCGAAAGGTAAAGGTTCCTTTGCTCAAAAGCCAGTCGAGTCCGACTCTAGGGTTGCGGTGCTCATCTCCGTTTCAAAGCGGAAGAGCCAGCGCTGTCCGAAGACGTTTCCGTTGTCATGTGGCCGGCATGACTAAACACCAAGGTGCACGGAACACTGTTCCCTTCCCACCGAAGTGGTACCTATTTATCTACTTGCAATGTCTTGCTTTCGAACGGCTAGGTTGGCAGGAGCTGGAACTAGAGACGGGAGATCACTCCATCATGCGGCACACTCGGGTCTCGAACTGCTGAACTACCGACCGTCCACAGCCTGCAGTTCAGCGCCTTAACCACTTGAGCCACCGCAGCTCCTAACATACTGGTACCTCCAAACAAATATTTGCAGTGGGACTGATCCAGCATTCTCCCGCTCCACTAGATTAAGGACGGGCAACCTTTTTGTCCCAAACTCCCCCCACGATGCGTCTACCTGTGAAGATGTCAGTGTGCCGACAAAGAAAACCGGGGAGGAGAGAAATGCTGTACCTGGCCTCTGGGTGGTGCCACCACTTTGGGGATTCAGCCTGGACTCGTCTGGCACTGTATGGTTCTCAAGAGGCGACGACGGCCGAAAGCCAACCTCACTGCTGCCCCCCAGCGTCGCTGTCAGAGCCTCGGTTGCTCAGGTGAAGACCTGGCTCACTGCCCACCGGTGTTCCCTCTAAGCCGAGTGAGTGTGAG
This sequence comes from Gekko japonicus, assembly GCF_001447785.1. Taxonomy (NCBI): domain Eukaryota; kingdom Metazoa; phylum Chordata; class Lepidosauria; order Squamata; family Gekkonidae; genus Gekko; species Gekko japonicus. The sequence continues at coordinate 326,552 of NW_015164690.1, forward strand.
CTAGCTCACAGTTGTTCAGCCTCAGGCTCACACATTTTTGTCTCCGCTCAGGAAGGAGGGCTCCAGAGCAAACTCATCGATGCAGGAGCCAAATCGCTCGCTCACAACTTTAACGCCCAGTCGCTCACAACGTAGAATGTCTGCTCACAAGACTCCACAGCTTAGAGCAGTGGTGGCGAACCTATGGCCTCTCTGTGGGCACGCGTGCCATCGCCCCAGCCAGGCCCAGGCCATCATGGTAGTGTTGAATTCTCTGCCAAATAATTTTAAGTAAATAAAAGCATTTGGGATTGCTTTCCTTACTTTGTTTGGATCAGCTTAAGTTAATGTATGAGTTGTTTTTTCTAAAGTAAAACCTCAGTATTCAGGTTAAATTGCCGTGTGGGCACTTTGCGATAAATAAGTGGGTTTTGGGTCGCAGTTTGGGCACTCGGTCTCTAAAAGGTTCGCCATCACTGGCTTAGAGGGAGCATTGCTGCCCACCCCTGCACTAGATGCAAGACGGCAGCCCCGCGAGAACCACCCCGCAAAGATGCCTCAGCCCTGCTCGTGTGTGTCAGAATGAACACACAGGACACCGTTGCCTGCGGTGTTGTACATCTGTTCGCTGGGTGGCCAACCTCCAGGTGGCACCTGGAGGTCTCCAGCTATTACGACTGAAGATCGATTCAGGTGGGAAGCCATGTTGGGGCTGAAGCAACGGGACCAAGTTTGAGTCCAGCGGCACCTTTAAGACCAACAAAGAGAGAGCCAGTTTGGTGTAGGGTTTAGAAGCGTGGACTCTAATCTGGGAGAACTGGGTTTAATTTCCCCACTCCTCCACATGCAGCTGCTGGGTGACCTTGGGTCAGTCACAAGTTCTCTCAGAGCTGTCCTCTCAAGAGCAGTTCTCGAGAGAGCTCTCTCGGCCCCACCTACCTCACAGGGTGTCTGTTGTGGGGAGGGGAGGGGAAAGGGAAGGAGATTGTAAGCCGCTCTGAGACTCCTTCGGGTATTGAAGGGCGGGGTACAAATCCAACCTCTTTTTCTCTTTCAAAGTTTAATTCTGGGTAGAAGCTTTCACGTGCATGCACACAGCATCTGATGAAGTGTGGGCACATGAAAGCTTATATGCAGAATTAACCGTTGTTGGTCTTAAAGGTGCCACTGGGCTCAAACTTTGGTCGATTGATCTCCAGAGGACCAAGATCAGTTCCCCTGGGGAACAACGGCTGCTTTGGAGGGTGGACTCTGCGGCATTACACCCTGCTAAGTGAGGTCCCTCTACTCACCACTGCATTATTCCCTCTAAAGCGGAGTGAGTGAGAGCCAGCTCACAGTGTTTTAGCCTCCAGCTCACATATTTCTACCTCCGCTCAGGAAGGCTGGCTCCAGGGCAGACTCATTGATGCAGCGGCCCAATCGCTCGCTCACAACTTTAATGCCAGTAGCTCAACAAAGTAGAATTTTTGCTCACAAGCAGTGTTCCCTCTAAGCTGAGTCAGTGTGAGCTAGCTCACAGTTTTTTAGCCTCCGGCTCACACATTTTTGCCTCAGCTCAGGAAGGAGGGCTCCAGAGCAGACTCATTTATGCAGCAGCCCAATCGCTCGCTCGCAACTTTAATACCAGGAGCTCACAAAGTAGAATTTCTGCTCACAGGACTCCACAGCTTAGAGGGAACATTCCGTCACCAGACCCTGCCCTCCCCAAGCTCCACCCCCCAAAGTCTCCAGGTATTTCCCAGCCTAGAGCTGGAAAACCCCCTCTGGTTGTAAGGATGAGCCGGCATCGTCTTCGCTTTGAAACCGGCACTGGGAACCAGGGGAGTCCCAACGTTCCCTCTAAGCTGAGTGAGTGTGAGCCAGCTCACAGTTTTTTAGCCTCTGGCTCACACATTTTCATATTCGCTCAGGAAGGAGGGCTCCAGAGCAAACTAATTGATGCAGCGGCCAAACCGCTCGCTCACCACTTTCATGCCGGTAGCCCACAAAGTAGAATTTTTGCTCACAAGACTCCACAGCTTGGAGGGAGCGTTGCGGGGGGACTGGATAAATGTGGGGTGCGTGTTCAGCTGTACAGGCATGGAGTCCAACGTAAGAAATACTCAGGCATACACTAGACACAGGTTGATGCTCCTTCTGAGCTGCTGAGTCTTGTGAGCAAAAATTCTACTTTGTGAGCTCCTGGCAATAAAGTTGTGAGCGAGTGGTTTGGCTGCCACATCAACTAGTTTGCTCTGGAGCCCCTCCTTCCTGAGCTAAAACAGAAATGTGTGAGCCGGAGGCTAAAAAACTGTGAGCTGGCTCCCACTAACAGCTCAGAGGGAACACTGGTTGTTCTGTGAGTTTGCTGTAACTTGGGAGCACGGTTCTTGCTAGCCCCATTTCCAGTGTACACTAGACACAGATGGTTGTGCGCATTCGTCGCAAGCTGTGGACGAGGCCCTTGTTAGCCCCGTTCCCAGTATGTACCTTGCAACGCCCCCGACCACCTGAAAGGAACCGATTGTCTTCCCATTTAGAAAAGCTTTCCAGCCTCAGTTGCCTCCAGGCAATTTTTACCGGTCAAACAGCAACCAAGGAACGGCCTGTTTCTAAGCCTCCAGCACAGTGCTATAACTCCCCACTGGGCCACAGGCAAATACCAGGAGCCGACCAGCCAGCCAGCCCAACCAAACCCAAACCAACACAGCCCATGCTTATGCAGCCCAAACACCAGCAGCGTTACCAGAGCGGCTCGGGCACCCGGTCCCGCCTCGCTCATCAAAACCCTCCCGCTGCTTTAATGCTCTGGGCGCTCGACAGATTCGGACAGGAAACCGGCTAACAGTCGCCGTGCAGATACAGGGCCCCCTTTCAACAACAGCGAGATGGTTGTTGTTGTTTTTTTTGATGAGCTGGCGGTTCCAGACCAGGTTTGCCCAGCTTGTGGCCCAAACGAGTCGAAGGAAACCCACCGGCCACGTATGCACCCGGGGCCGGTGGCCTGCAGGAACCCCGATTGCCTTCCTGGTCGTCTGCAAAAAACAGGAAGGGCTTGAACCCCTTCCTGACAGGCCGTGATTGATGGGCTACATTCAGCTTGGCGGGTTCAGGCCTGTAACGTACATGCCCTCAAAACGAAATCTGATCCAAGAATCCCAGAATACAGGACCCTTACACTTGGCTCTCCTGTCAGGGGCTGGCGGACTAGGACTCAGGAGTTTTGCATCTCTGAAAGCAGAGGGAGGACCACTGGTCTGATTCAGCAGGGCTTGTGTTCTGAAGACTAAGGTTTCCCTTGCTCGAAAGCCAGTCAAATCCGACTCTAGGGGTGCAGGGGCTCCTCTCCGTTTTAAAGCTGCAGAGCCAGCGCTGTCCGAAGACGTTTCCGTGGTCATGTGGCCAGCGTGACTAAACACCATGGCGCACAGAACACTGTTACCTTCCCACCGAAGTGGTACCTATTTATCTACTTGCAATTTCTTGCTTTCGAACTGCTAGGTTGGCAGGAGCTGGGACCAGAGACGGGAGTTCACTGCTGAACTACTGACCTTCCAGTCTGCAGTTCGGCGTCTTAACCACTGAGCCACCGCAGCCCTTTCTGAGGACTAGCCACGGCCAAACATCTGCACAGCAAAGAGAGATTTTTTCCTCCCTCTCCCAAAAGACCAGACCTCAAGGGCATCCAATGAAGCTGATGGGCAGTAGGTTCAGGACAGACAAAAGGAAATACTTCTTTACACAGATCCAGGTAGTCACAGTTGTGTTGGTCTGAAGCAGGAGAACAATTTTAGAGTCCCGTGGGGCACCTTTAAGCCAGTTTGGTGTAGTGGTGAAGTGTGTGAACTCTAATCTGGGAGAACCGGGTTTGATTCCCCACTCCTCCACTTGCACCTGCTGATGTGACCTTGGGTCAGTCACAAGCTCTGGCACAGCTGTCCTTGAAAAAGAGCAGTTTGTGTCAGAGTTCTCTCAGCCCCACCCACCTCACAGGGTGTCTGTTGTGGGGAGGGGAAGGGAAAGGAGTTTGTAAGCCGCTCTGAGACTCCCAAGTGAAGGGTGGGGGTATAAATCCAATCTCTTCTTCTTCTTCTTCTTCTTTAAGACGAACAAAGTTTTAATCAAGGTATGAGCTTTCGTGTGCAAGTACAGTTTTTCAAATACAGTGGAATGGGAGGTAAGGTTAAGACTTAGGTAAAGGTTCCCTTGCTCGAAAGCCAGTCGAATCCGACTCTAGGGTTGCGGTGCTCATCCCCATTTCCAAGCCGAAGAGCCAGTGCTGTCCGAAGACGTTTCCGTGGTCATGTGGCCGGCATCACTAAACGCCACGGAAAGCTGTTCCCTTCCCACCGAAGTGGTACCTACTTATCTACTTGCAATTTCTTGCTTTCAAACTGCTAGGTCGGCAGGAGCTGGGACTAGAGACGGGAGCTCACTCCGTCATGCGGCACCCGGGTCTCGAACTGCTGAACTACTGACCTTCCACAGCCTGCAGTTCAGCGTCTTAACCACTCGAGCCACCGCAGCTCCTCTAAGGTTCAGACTTACAGACAGCCTAACAGCGAATGAACCTGTAACATGATGAAGGCGTTTTAAGCTATGCAAAACCAGAATTCAATAACAAGCTTAGGTTATAAACAGCTGCAAAGCAATACATATGTAAAAATAAATCTGAGACTCTCCGTTCACTCTCAAGAGCGTGGAGGTCACTGAATAGCATTCTTACTTTCTCTTTCGAGGGGGAAGCAGTATATGTCAGCCAAACAGGGAATACTGGGTTGCACAGCTTGAAACATCTTCATCATATTACATGCTAATGTGCTGTTCAGCCACCTATACGTTTTAACCTTACCTCCCGTTCCACTGTATTTGAAAAAGTGTTGCCTTGCACACGAAAGCTCACACCTTGAATTTAGTGCGCGGACTCTAATTTGGGAGAACCGGGTTCGATTCCACACTCCTTCACTTGCAGCTGCTGGATGACCTTGGGCAAGTCACCGTTCCGTCAGAGCTGTTCTCTCTCCTTGAAAGAGCTCTCTCAGCCCCACCTACCTCACAGGGTGTCTGTTGTGGGGAGGGGAAGGGAAAGGAGTTTGTAAGCCGCTCTGAGGCTCCGAGTGAAGGGCGGGGTATAAATCCAATCTCTTCTTCTTCTTAATAAAACTTTGTTGGTCTTAACGGTGCTTCTTCACACACAGATTGATTAAAAGGTGGAATTCGGTGCCGGGGGATGTCGTGAGGGCCACAGGAATAGACAGCTTGAATAGGGGATTAGCAGGGGTCATTTCGGGGGGGATCGCGGGGGATCGCAGTTCCCCCGGGTGAGGTGCGGGGGGCGGGGCACACGACGAAGCCCCGCCCCCTGCTTCCGGTCGGGGTAAAATGGCGATTTGACGCACCCTGTAAGTGCTCAGGGTGGACGGGTGTTCCTTACAGCAGTTTGGACTGTATTTTGGTCCAACGCGGCTTCCCCCAGGCAGGGGGAATGACTGGCAGGCATCAAGACCCAAGAGAGAGCTGAGATCGGTGTGATCAAGTCTCGGAGGAGGCTTGTATTACACTTTGGTCCCCTCTCCCGAAGCGGGCGAGCGCATTCAGGGGGTGTGGCCTCATGACATACTTCCGGTGATGTCAGGGGGTGTGGCATATGCTAATGAGTTATGCTAATGAGTTCCCCTAGCTCTTTTTCTACGAAACGACCCCTGGGGATTAGACAGGTTCATGGAGGATAAGCCTATCGATGGCTACTAGCCAGGGTGACTGAGGGGAACCTCCGTGTTCAGAGGCACTAAATCTCTGAATCCCAGTGCTAGGAGGCAACTCCAGGGGACGGCCTCGGCCTCCGTGCCCTGTTTGTGGGCTGTCCAGAGGAACCGGTTGAGGCCACTGTGTGAGACAGGATGCTGGGCTACTTGGAGCACTGGTCTGATCCAGCTGGGCTCTTCTTACATTCTGAGGACTAGCCATGACCAAAAACCTGCGCAGCAAAGAGACGGGGAAGGCAGAGTGGAGAAGTCAGATAAGAAAGGGGGGGGTTTTTCAAAGAATGTGAGGAAATATAAAATAAATAAATAACTGGAATCGATCCAAAAGAGGAAATGGAAGCGAAGGGAGGAGGTGCAACGAGAGACATCTCGGCAGAACCGAGACGCAGGGAAACAAAACGGGCAGAGGGGGTTAAAAGACGAACAAAAGAGAACGAAGCTACGAGACAATTTCCTCGTGATTGCCTAAGAAAAACGTCGTCACAGGCCTCGAGCCTCAGGGGTAGGCCGGGCTACAGATCTAAGCAGAAATGAACCTTTTACCCGCCCTTGTTTGTGAGGAATGTGTCATAACTTCGCCCGTCGTGGCTGCTCCTTTGCCCAGACTGTTTGTGAAGGACTGGAGGAAGGCAAAAAAGAAAAAGAAAGGAAAAAAAACCCAAAGCAAACGGCACTCCTGTGTGTGTCTGCCTCAACCAGGTGGAATCTCTGTTCCTACGTTTACGGTTTTCATTGCACTTTCGGTTTCCAAAGTCTTTGATACCTCTGCTGCCCCTCCCCAACAACCCTGAGAAGCAGGCTTGCTTTCCCCCTGCCCCCATAGGGGGGGGAAGGCATGCTACTTGCAAAAGACCCACCACCGCCACCACCAGACAGCTCACGACCAAATTGCATCTTGCAATCAAGCCTTGCAGGTCAAAATCAAAATTCCTAGACTGCCAGGATACCAGTAAGTAAGACTTACTTTCTTCTTTCAAGATTCTCGGTGGGTCAGCCGTGTTGGTTTGAAGCAACAGAACAAAGTTTGAGTCCAGTGGCACCTTTAAGACCAGCAAAGTTTAATACTGGGTGTAAGCTTTTCGTGTGCGTGCGCATGGAAGCTAATACCCAACAAATCTGAAGTGTGCATGCACATACAAAAATCTGAAGCTAATACCCATTCAATCTAAAAAAGTGTGCATGCACACAAAAACATCTGAAGTGTGCATGTGCATGAAAGCTAATACCCATCAAATCTGAAGAAGTGTGCATACACACAAAAGATCTGAAGAAGTGTGCATACACACAAAAGATCTGAAGAAGTGTGCATACACACAAAAGATCTGAAGAAGTGTGCATACACACAAAAGATCTGAAGAAGTGTGCATACACACAAAAGATCTGAAGAAGTGTGCATGCGCATGAAAGCTAATACCCAACAAGGGCGGGATAAAAATCTAAATAATAAATAAATAAATAAATCTGAAGAAGTGTGCATACATACAAAAGATCTGAAGACGTGCACATGCGCATGAAAGGTAATACCTAACAAATCTGAAGTGTGCATGCACACAAAAACATCTGAAGTGTGCATGTGCATGAAAGCTAATACCCAACAAATCTGAAGAAGTGTGCACGCACACAAAAGATCTGAAGAAGTGTGCATGCGCATGGAAACTAAAACCCAACAAATCTGAGGAAGTGTGCATACACACAAAAGATCTGAAGAAGTGCGCATGCACATGAAAGGTAATACCCAACAAATCTGAAGTGTGCATGCACACACAAAAATCTGAAGTGTGCATGTGGATGAAAGCTAATACCCATTCAATCTAAAAAAGTGTGCATGCACACAAAAGATCTGAAGAAGTGTGCATATGCACATGAAAGCTAATACCCAACACATCTGAAGAAGTGTGCATGCACACAAAAGATCTGAAGAAGTGTGCATATGCACATGAAAGCTAATACCCAACACATCTGAAGATGTGTGCACAAATACGAAAGCTTACACCCAGAATTCAACGCAGTTGGCCTCAAAGGTTCCACTGCACTCAAACTTTGTTCTGTCACTTCTGTCAACACAGAGACTCCGCTTTCCTCAGCTAGACCCAATCCGAGACTAAAGCGGCTCTTACAGAGTTGCACGCCCGCTGGGTGTAGGAAATTGGGCAGAGACGCTTGTGTCAGAACTAATTCCAAGGAGACCTATGTGCGGAAGTGCGTGTCCCCACGCAGATACCAGTCACCAGTAGTCCTTAGCAGGCGGTCCCTTACCTGTGCCGGGTCTTCCCATGATGATCTCCTTCTTGGGAGCGGGGTGGCTGGTGTACTCTCCGGGGACAATGACAGGCAAGAGGGCCGCTGGAGACGGATGGAAGGCTACGGGCTGGAAGGGGGAGGAGACACTAAAAATGGGCGGGGCCTGCTCGGGGGCAGAGGTTGCGCTGGGCTGGCTGGAAGGCAGAGTCCGGCCCACGTTGATGGGCACCGGCACCTGCAGTTGTCCCTTGCCCGCCAGGTGTTCCTTGGAGCCGGCCTTGCCCATTCGAGGGCTGCCCACCCGGCTCTCCAGGGGCTTCTCCGTGAACTTGGAGGGCAGCGGGACATCCGGGTTGCGCACAATGACGGGGGAGTCCCTCTGCACGGCCGGCACTCGACGCACGGTGGGGCTGGGGTCAGAGGTCAACCCAGCCGGCGGCGGCACCAACAAAAGCGGGGAAGCCTGCTGGGAGCGGGAGGAGAAAGGTCCGGCGCCCGCGGGGGACACGGCCCGGAAGCCGGCGGGCGTGGAGGGGGTAGGCGTATGCGAGACGGACTCCACCCCCGAGTCGAGACTGTCGGTCTTGTGGAAGTCGGTCGCCGAGCCGGTGCTGCTGTGGTGGGAGTCGGCTTTCCGTTTGCCGGGGCTCATCGGGACCGTGAAAGTCAGGTTGGTCTGGAAGGCGGACAAGATGCCCGAGTGGTGGCGCTCCCGGGGAGCGGCGTGGTGCAACATCTCGGGGCTCAGCACTGTGCCCCCGACACCCTTCGGGGTGCTCGCGCTGACGTGACGGCTGCGGGCGCCCGCCCGATGGATCACGGGCGACGCGTTGATGGGGCTGAAATTGGCCGGACGGAAGCCAAAGAGCGGGGAAGGGGACGGCGAAGGGGCGGGCGAGAAGGGGGACTGGTTGGAGACGGGGGAGAAGGAGGGGGTGCCGGAGCGAGAGCTTCCCAGGGAGACCAGCATGACGGCTGCCTCGCACTCGTCAAACTCAAACCGGGACAAGTCAGCTGGGGCCACCAGGCGGGGACGCGAGTCCCCCCGGGCGCTGCTGGTCTCGCTGTCCCGGGAGGTCTCGTCCCAGTCGAACTCAGCGCTGCCTTCCCGCAGCCCGCTGGCCCGTCCCTCCGAGAGGCTCTCCATCTCCTTCGTGCGCATGGAGAGGTGGCGGGAGCAGTAGCCCCGGCGCTGCGACTCCTTCATGCAGCCCTCCCGCGAGCAGAGCCGCCGCCACTGCTTGCCGTTAAACTTCTTGCGGATGCCGTTGGGGGTGCACACCACGTCCCCTTTCTTGTACTTCTGCTGGGCAGCCGTGAGGGGCGTGCGGGAGCGAGAGGAGCCCGGAGTGCTGCACTTGTCTACCGACATCACGCTGCTGCTACGGCTCCCGGTCGCTTCCGGGCTCAGCAGAGGCGACGGCTGCTCGGGCAGGCGCGGGAACACGGGGGACTTGGGAGGCGACAGGATCTGAGGGGGCACAACCATGGACTTCTCCTCTGCCCGCACCCCGGCGCTGATCTTCGAGACCTCCGCATCTTCCGGCTGCTTTGGCTCCGGGCACGGGAGAGCCAAAGACATCTCCTCCTCTTCCAGCAAGGGAGGGGGCTTCTCGGGTTGTTTGTTACCCTCGGGAAGGGATTCGGACCGCCAAGGGGGATGCAGAAGGCGCAGGGCGGAGCGCGGCACCCAAGCAGAGTCTTTACGGGCAGCGGCGGTGCCGGGGAGGGCCACTGGGCGGCTGAAGAGGACTTTGTACGAGGGCGGCTTGGCGCTCACTTCGACCACGGTGCCTTCCCGATATGCCGTCTCCTCGGAGTCCACGCAAGCACAGACGGCCGTGCCTACCATCAAAGCAGCTGGTGGCGGGGTGGCATCCAGGACCACGTCCACGGCGCCAGAACCCAGCGACCCTTCGTAGTAGGCTATGACGCGGTCGGCGACAAACTGCACCCCCAAGTCCTGCCCCCGACGGATCTGCTTCACTATCGCCGGCTGAAAGATCCCGTCCCGCTGGGCCAGCACCCGCTGCGAGCGCAACTGCCGCAGGTCATACTCGCTCGGGGGCGCCGACCACAGGTCCCCCACACCTTTGTCGTTCTCGTCGGCAGAGTGCTCGCTGGCTGTGTCCGTACTGGAGGAGGGGCAGCGCCTGGGTTCGTCCTCGGCGTGCGCCGCCAGGCCCTCGCTGCCATTGGACTCCTCACCCCCCGGATACTTCCTGCAGGGCGCACGCACCTTGAAAGCAGCCATCTTGCTGTTCAGCGAGGCCTCTGGCCCGCAGACGTCCGCCCCGGGCTCTCCCTCGCCTTCGGGCAGCTTGTAAGGGTCGTCGCGAGCTCCCGCCAACTCCCGCAGGCTGGGGTCCATCTTCACTTGCATGCGCCGGGCCCCCACAAACGCCGGGGGTTGGTCGGGAGCTTCCTCCCCACCCCCTTCGTCAGGTTTGGGCCCCTCCTCGAGGGTGGTCTTGCGCTTCTGAGCCTTGGCCCGGGTGGAGGGCGGAGAGCGGCTGCTGCTGCTGCTGCTAGAAGAGGAGGAAGAGGAGGAGCTGGCAGCCTTCTTCACTGGTTTCATCTTCCCCCCAGGCTGGGCGTGGACTTGAGGAGCTAAGGAGAGAAAAGCAGAGGGAAAGGTTAAAGGAGACGTTGGGGCTCAGCACTCACAGCGGGGGGCTGTGGCTCAACGCAAAAGCATCGGCTTGGCATGCACAAGGTCCCGGGTTCGATACGTGGCATCCCGAGGTAGAAGGTGATGTGGAAGACCTCAGCTTGAGACCCTGGAGAGCCGCTGCCAGTCTGAGTAGATGATAGTTACCTGGATAGACCAAAGGTCTGATTCAGTGTATGGCAGTTACGTATGTGCATTCGTTAGGGAAGGGCTGTGGCTCAGTGGCAGAGCCTCTGCCTTGCATGCAGAAGGCCCCAGGTTCAATCCCCGGCATCTCCAAAAGGACCAGGCAGGAGGGGATGTGAAAGACCTCAGCCTGAGACCCTGGAGAGCCAATAAGTGGGGCTGTAGTTCAGTGGAAGAGCCTCTGCTTGGCATGCAGAAGGTCCCAGGTTCAATCCCCGGCATCTCCAGTTCAAAAGGACCAGGCAGGAGGGGATGTGAAAGACCTCAGCCTGAGACCCTGGAGAGCCATGAAGTGGGGCTGTAGCTCAGTGGTAGAGCGTCTCCTTGGCATGCAGAAGGTCCCAGGTTCGATCCCCGGCATCTCCAGTGGAAAGGACCAGGCAGGAGGGGATGGGAAAGACCTCCACCTGAGACCCTGGAGAGCCATGAAGTGGGGCTGTGGCTCAGTGGCAGAGCCTCTGCTTGGCATGCAGAAGGTCCCAGGTTCGATCCCCGGCATCTCCAGGTAAAAGGATCAGGTGTAGGTGATGAGAATTGACCTCCCCTTGAAATCCTTCACCTGAGACCAGTCTTCCCTCTAAGGTGAGTTAAGCTCACACATGTTTGTCTTCGCTCAGGAAGGATGGCCCCTTTGAGCTGGAGATTGAATTTAGCACTTTCTACACGGTAAGGAGACCCCTACCTCTGAGCCACGGACTCTTCATTAGGAAAGAGATTGAGAGCCCTGCATTATATTCTCTTGCCACCCCGCATCATTCTCATGTCAAATGCATGATCACGTGCACTACCTGTGCACCCTGGGGAAAAGGTTCTTTGCTTTGTATATCCCCTCTTAAGCAATGCTCCCTCTAAGCCGTGGAGTCTTCTGAGCAAAAATTCTACTTGGTGAGCTAGTGGCATTAAAGTGGTGAGCGAGCGATTTGGCTGCTGCATCAATGAGTCTGCTCTGGAGCCCCCCTTCCTGAGCTGAGACAAGAACGCGTGAGACGGAGGCTAAAGGACTCTGAGCTAGCTCACACTAACTCAGCTAAGAGGGAACACTGCTCTCAAGAAACAATCGGAAATGGTCAGCAAGGGTAGAATAACCCACTGACTGAACTTAGACCTGAAGTCCTACATACCCGAAGTGCAAGCTTTTGGTTCACACAGGACACTTTTCCAGGGGTTCAAAGAACAAAGAGAGCACCGATAAAACTGTAAGTCACTTGCAGCATTTTTTTTTTTAAAAATGAGCTCCTTCCGTGGGTGCTTTTTTGGCCCTGCCAGGGACCATGCTGTAAACCGGGCAAGAGCTGAGGGCCAGCAAGTTCAGCTCCACTTATTCCGGCAGGGCCCAGGCACACGGAAAGAGCCTGTCTAACCCCTTCCTCACAGAGTCAACGGCCCCCGTAAGTCCTGATGGAGCCCTCTCTTTGCACCACCCAGAGGCAGAGACGGAGCAGAGACACGGAAAGAGCCCTCGACTTGACTGAACCTCCCCTCCCCTTGCTGTTAAGGCCAGAGGGGAGAAGGGGTTAAAAAGTCATCTGCCTGGTGTTTTTGCTCACACACAAAGACTCCCACATCCAGATTAAGGAGGGGAGGGGAATCCCTTCCAACTGGGCGCTAGGGAAAGGCCAGATGGCAAACCCCCCCCTGCAGCCAGCTTTGTTAAGACCTGGTTGCCCATCCTGCCATCAAGCAGCCATTTTTTAAAAGCGAATATTTAACAGGGCCGCTTCTAAATACTTTGATTCCCCCCCCCCCCAAAGTATTCTCATGCGCTAGCTAGGCCCGGAGCACTTTCTACTCCTTCTCGGCAGTCACGGCAGAGGGCAGTCCCAAGTTCTAGAGGGCCTAAACTGAGACGGGCCGTTTGTGGGAAGCTGTTGCCTTCCCCATGGAGGTGGGGGTGGAGAGATGGGGAAAGTAGAAGCAGGCATTCACTGGGAACCCTCCCAAGGAATCTGCCCCCCCCCCCCCCCCCCCAAGCTAGCAATCCAAGCACACACACACACAAACACTCCCGTCTCCCTCGCTGCCCAAAGATAGGAAGGGTGCAAAGGAATGCTGGAAAAGATCACAAACCCTTTCTCTGAGTCAAGCGGGATGGTCCCGCTTTCCTCCTCCTCTCTTCTCTCCCCCCCCCCCAAAAAAAAGAGAGAAGGAGAAGAGACTTCCTGGAAAAACAGAGGACCGCTGAACCATCTCAAGGTCCGGCTGCAGAACATTTCGCGTTTTTTCGTTCCAAACTCTCCACCACCACCACCCCACCCACCCGCAGGGTGCCAGCCCTGCCAATGTCCGCTCCTCCCAGGGAGGGTCACCCCCGATCCTCCGTAGCCACGGAGTTTTCAGACTCTTGAAACATACCCCCCCCTCCCCGATTTCCTCTCTGGGTCGTTTCGGAAACCCAAAGGCTTTCCAAGTCCTTCCCGTGCATCAGCACTGACCCCCGATCAACGATGGGAGAGGGGGAGGCACTCTGTGCATGCTCAGAGGCACTCTTCGCCGCGGGCGCCTTGCCTTATTCTTGGGCCCAAGGCCGGGCATTCGGAGTGCAAAAAAAAAATCACCCCCTGGTACGAATTCTTGTATGGTCAAGTCCTTCCCTTTCAATGCAGGGAATGTTTGGGTTTTCTTCCCTGGCGCCATCTCTCCCCCCACTAACTCCCAAGCAGTGTTCCCTCTAAGCTGAGTTAGTGTGAGCTGGCTCACAGTTTTTTAGCCTCCGGCTCACACATTTTTGTCTCAGCTCAGGAAGGAGGGCTCCAGAGCAAACTAACTGATGCAGTAGCCAAATCGCTCGCTCACTACTTTAATGCCAGGAGCTCACAAAGTAGAATTTTTGCTCACAAGTCTCCCTAGCTTAGAGGGAACATTGCTCCCGAGTTATCGCCTTCTCTGCCCACCCCTCTGGAGTCAACAAGGTGCAAACGGTTCCCACGCGCGAAACTCGCCTCCCGAGCCTGAACGCCCCACCACCTCCCGCCAGGTGTCCTTGTTCCTGTCAAAGTCAGTGTGTCCCCCCCCCCCACGCGTGCACACTCCCACCTCCCTTTCCCTCCTCCCTTTCTTCCCTAAGACCCTCCCCTCTTATGCAATGCCTTCCCGGCACACGCACTGGCCAGGCCTTTCTCCCGAGCCCGTCGGAGCCGGCGCCGGGGTCGCCCAGTGCCGGCTCGTCGGCAGCCCGTGATATCTCCCCCCTCCCCAAATAAGCCCTTAACTCCCCGCCTGCATTCCTGGGAACGGGGGCGGGGGGCGCAAAGTTGCAGCCGCCGCTTCGGACGCCGGGAGATCGGCCCCTCGCTCCAGCCCGGCTTCCTCCGCAGGGGGGGACCGAACTAAGTTGCGGGGCATTGGAAGCGGGCAAGAGACCCCCGAGACCCTCCCTCGTTTTTTAATTGGTGGAGTTGGTACCTCCCAGAGCCGAACTGGGGCAGCAAAGTTGGTGCATTCTACCCCTTCCTTGCAGGGGTCTTTGCAGATGTTGCCCTTCGTGGGTCTTCCTATTGCCCCCCTCCGTCGGGGGGGCACTGGAGTTGGTACCTCCCAAACCCCCTTACCTGGATGACCCCCTTTCCGTGGAGTTCAGTCAAGCCGGAACCCACCCCCATGCAAGGAGCGTTGGTACAGTCCAATCCTTCCCCCCCCTCCCCCCGGCCTCCGATGGTCCAGCCCGAGCCCCTCTCGGCCCCTCCGAGCCCCTTTTACTCCAACAGACAAAATGGTGAATGAATCTGGACCAGCTGGAACCGCTGCCCAATCAGCGGCCACAACTAATTGACAGATTTTCACGCCGGCCACTAGGAAGTCGGCAGGGCTTGCGCATTAGCCCACCTATCAAGACAGACATCCGGTTTAGCCTATCCGCGCCGAGAGGGGGCGGTTAGCTCTTTAAAGTATGCCTGCCAGTCTCTGGAGAAGAGCAGTTACAGTAGCCTATGGCGAAACGAAGGGGAGAAGAAGTGGGAGACGCTCTACATACAGTATCCAATAGGAAAAAAGAGGAGGGGCCAAGACTACAGAACTTGTTTACCTGGCGCTAGGCGGACAGGAAGAGTTAGCTCCTTCGAGCCTCATGGGATATGTAGTCCTCAAGGACTTTCTCCACGGCTGGTTAATCCGTTTAATGCGCACAAAAAAACTTTAATTCCCAGGATGCCCCACGAAAGGAACGGAGGCAGCAAGGAGACGCGATGCTTTATGGGACATTTACTTCTCAATACTATTCTCCCTGCTCAGGATGGCTTAAACCGTGGCAAACCAAAGACACCAACTCCCATCTCGCTTTGCGGTTAAGCCGTAGTCCGCTAGAAATGCTCGGCGCAGAAGCCCTCACAGCCCAACTATCGACGAGGACCCTAAATGTTTTTCATGGAAAGAACTACAACTCCCACGAAGCACCGCGCTCCAATTTCTTCAGGGCGGATGCCTCATGGGAACGATAGTATTCAAGACCGGCACTTCCCCCCTCGTAGGAAAAGAGAAGGCACACGACAGTCAAAAGACTAGGTCACCCATCATGCCTTTGGACGGCAGTGTTTTTTAAACAGGCTACGGGCCCGCGCAAAGCCTGATGGGATTGGTGGTCCGTAGAGGCAACCCACCCTGTAGGCTATCCTGAGGAGTTCCCCCCAGGAAAGACTACAACTCCCAGCAACCCCGCCTTTGGTTACTCCTCAAGCCCATCCCCTCCCCCCTCGGAGCAGCAAAGTACAACTCCTGAGGTGTGTGAGTGGGGGGAGGGTGGACTTCGTCCCCCTCCTCAGGTCCCCTCCGGGGAAGAGTCATTTGAATGCAATTTGCATGTCATTAGCATATTCATCGACTCACCCGCCGTCCGGTCCTGGCCTCTCTTGCCCTGGCCGGGGCCCCTCTCGCTTCCCCTCAGCAACAGCGGAGCCGCCGCCGACAGCGCCGCGGCCAATCAGCGACCGGACCGGGATCCCCTTCCCCACGTGGGGCCGAAAAGGCGGGGCCCGCAACAGCCAATCCGCGGTCGGGGTGGCCGAGGGATGAGGTCACCATGGTTTACTCGCATTGGTGGAGACTCGCGGGGCTCGGAGCCAATCGGGAGGCGCTTTCCGCAGGACAGGAACAGACGAGGAAGACCGGAGGGGGGGGGGGCGGTTCTTCGGAGTTGGGTGTTGAGGAACGTGAAGACGCGGCTGGCATAATAGTCACGTGCAACGCAACTCGCACCGCCACCAGTCAGCGAATGCCGTGGGGAGCCGTGCACTGAAACTGGACTGCTTACCTAACACCCATAAAGCCCGGCAGTGCTGCAGTTTCGCTCTCAGCTAGACTAGTGCGTGCGATGGAAAAGAAAACACGCAGGCTTTCCGTGCAGAATGCCCTTCCCAGTTGTGGGGGTTCTGCAGGGCCGGATTTAGACTTGCTGAGGCCCTAAGCTATACAAAACCCAGAGGCCCCCTACTGTTTTAAATTACATCAGCTGGTCTCAGAAAAATTTAAAATATATACGCCTTATTAATATTTGAAATCATTTTTTTATATTGTGTTTTTATTTGAGGCCCCAGCAGATTGCGAGGCCCTAAGCTGTAGCTTATTTAGCTTATGCGTAAATCCGGCACTGGGGTTCTGGTGCTCGCCCACGCTTCCTTTGCTTCATCGAGACTGTTAGATCATGCGCCCTCCACTCCACCCATCGGGTGCGGGATTAAGACTTTCCTCCGCCCCTGCCCCCCCCCCCCCCGCCAGTTTCCTTTCTAATAACACCCCATGCTGACCACGACACTATAGAAATAGTTCCTGAGTTCTTTCCCTTTGGGAAATTCCCTTCCTCACTGACTCATCTGTTGCGGAGGATTCTGGGGCCAGATGGAGTCCTCTTAGCCTTATTAGGTCGCACTGTGACCCTACACAAACTCTAGAATCTGGGGGCTTTCAGCCTTTGGAGGCCTGGGACCGGATCCTTCCACTGAGGACCCCTGGATAAATTTCCAAAAGCACACCAGAGCGTGCCATAAATGTGGAGTCTTTCTTTACCGGTACTCAATATTGAGATTGGGAAATATGGTGAGCCGCTGGGTCTATTCTGATTTGGACCAAAGGTGGTTGACACCTGAAATGGCTTGTCGGTGCCCCTAGAAGGGGTAGGTTCAGAACAGGATCAGAATTTGAGCTGCATCAGTCCCTTTTATGCTCTGTACAGCTCCTAACACTTTCCCAAATTTCTGGCAGTGACATTTATGTCAGATCTGGCCCTTGTAACAGTCGACTTTGACACCTCTGCTCTAGAAAATAACCTCCTCACCCCAACCCTCCTTCCCCCCCCCCATGGAGTGAGAAGTTAATCACTCCACTTCCATCTCTGGCCTTGATGATAAGGCCAAGAGACCAATTAGTAACACCTGCAGGAAGGACCAGGCCCGCCCCCAAACAGGGACGTCACCAACGCAATGACATCGCCTGGAAGTGATGTCATCGTGTTGCCGATGTTGGAGGGCGAGCTCTATGGTTTTGAAATTTTAAAAACCATAGAGTTTTGCCCAGAAACTAGAGGGTCACCTGCCCGACACCAGCGACACGATGATGGATGATGTCACTTCTGGCTGATGTCACTGCACTGTGCATGCTTTGCACACGTGGCAGAACATCCAGGACAGGACCCAGAACCCCTCCCCTCCCCCGCCCGCCACTGGGCAGATAAGACCAGACAACCCTATTGTAGGACAAGGGGGAAAGAATGTAATTTCTGAATGTGATTTCTGACACACTCTCCTGGCGGCCACATTGGCAAAGAGCAAAGGTTGGGAACCTGCTTCTTTCTGGGGCAGAAGAAAATGAAAGGGAGCAGATGGTTATGTAGGACAACGGGGGGGGAAATATGATTTCTGAATGTGATTTCTGACACTCTCTCCTTGATGTATACTGACAGCTGTCACTGTGCCTTCAAAAGTTTAGTCATAATAGATCCAGATTTTGGTATGTAACCTAGAATTTTTTTGATTAGAGAACCTTATAGCAGAACATATATTTTACAACTGCATTGTTGCATATAAGAAGCCTCTGTAGAAGGGATTAGGATGCAATAAGAATGGAATGCTATTTAGGAGTTGCAAGGCCGCCAAGAGTAAAGTTTAATGTGATTCACAGCCCTTATCAGCTAGCTCTCCACATGCGAGCCCAGGAAGGGACCCAGTGTTCTCTAATGTTCCCAATGTTCTGAAGACCAGATAAACAAGTGTAATTACTGACACCATTGAGAGATGCACAGAGTCAAACGATGTTTGTATGATGTTAACTGCTTGGTACCAATTAGATACTCTTTAATCTGTAAACTGTATGTGATGTCATTTGGGGTATAAGACCTTCTGCCCAGAGGTCATTTCGGGGGGGATCGCGGGGGATCGCAGTTCCCCCGGGTGAGGTACGGGGGGGGGCACATGACGAAGCCCCGCCCCCTGCTTTCGGCCGCCCCGCTTCCAGCCCTCATTCAGCCAGGAGGAGAAGAGGGAGGGTAAGTTGCTTCCTCCCTGCCTCTCCCCACCCCTGCCTTCCTGGGGCCAGGGAGGGCCTTGGCGGGGCTTCCTTGCACACCCGCCGGCCTTGCAGGTCCACTGCCGGGACCGTTGGGGGTGGGGTGTGTGGCCTTATGACACACTTCCGGTGATGTCAGGGGGTGTGGCATATGCTAATGAGTTATGCTAATGAGTTCCCCTAGCTCTTTTTCTACGAAAGGACCCCTGCTTCTGCCCTTCCTGGTTATGGCAGAATACAGCTTTGGAATTGCTGAAGTGCTAAGGTACCCAGCCCTGTATTCCCTGTTAGTGGTTTGGTGTAGTGGTTAAGTGTGCGGACTCTAATCTGGGAGAACCGGGTTTGATTCCCCACTCCTCCACTTGCACCTGCTGATGTGACCTTGGGTCAGTCACAAGCTCTCGCACAGCTGTCCTTGAAAAAGAGCAGTTTGTGTCAGAGTTCTCTCAGCCCCACCTACCTCACAGGGTATCTGTTGTGGGGAAGGGAAGGGAAAGGAGTTTGTAAGCCGCTCTGAGACTCCAACTGAAGGGTGGGGTATAAATCCAATCTCTTCTTCTTCTTCTAAATGGGGATGCCAGGGATTGGATTTGGGACCTTCTGCATGCTGAGCAAATGTTCCACCTCTGGGCCACAGTCCCTTCCCTAACATATCTGGCTTTAATGGCTTGACCTGTGGGCTCCTTTCAGCCCTCCCCTCCGCATCAGGAGTGTAGCAGAATCACTGCAGGATGCAACTGACCCTGCAGTTCTAAACAGAGTTACACTCTTCTAAGTAGAGTGATTTCAATGGACCTAGAAGGGCCTACCTGCACTTAGGATCAATGCTCCTTCTAAGCTGTGGAATCTTGTGAGCAAAAATTCTACTTTGTGAGCTGCGCGCATTAAAGTTGTGAGCAAGCAGTTTGGCTACTGCATACATTAGTTTGCTCTGGAGCCATCCTTCCTGGGCTGAGACAAAACTGTGTGAGCCAGAGGTTAAAAAACTGTCAGCTAGCTCCACACTAACTCAGCTTAGAGGGAAGGAACACTGTTTGGATGGCCTTTGCAAGAGTCGTTTCTTCCCAAAGCATCCCAGGTGACCGAGAGCCTCGCCTGGGCATGTCCAAACAGATTCCACTTGATTTCAGTTTCCTTTGGCACCCTTGCTAGCAGAGAACAAAAGTCTGACAAAACTGCAGAACATTGTGAAGGAGCCGCGGAGGCACCCTTTCGAATGTCTCCTCTTCCTGTCCTGTGTGATTCATGGATGTGCAGGCAAAGGAGAAAGGGAGGCATTATCCATCTAGGCAAGTGTGATGCTCCCTGTATGGACACCCACCCCTTGGCTCTGGAAACTCACGGGGTAAGGAGGGTGGTGCATGTAACTGGTAAGATAAGTGATGGCAAGATGCAAATAGGTTATGCTAATGAGCTCCTGCACCTCTTTTTCTACGACATGACCCCTGCTTAGAGCAGTTCTCTCATGGGCAGTTCTCAAAACAGCTCTCTCAGCCCCACCTACCTCACAGGGTGTCTGTTGTGAGGAGGGGAAGGGAAAGCAGATTGTAAGCCCTGCTGAGAGTATTTGGGTAGTGAAGGGTGGGGTATAAATCCAATCTCTTCTTTCTTCCTTCCTTCCTTTCTTCCTTCCTTTCTTCCTTCCTTTCTTCCTTCCTTCCTTCCTTCCTTCCTTCCTCCCTCCCTCCCTCCCTCTCTCTCTCCCCGCTCCTTCCTTCCTTCCCCCTCCTACCTATTTGCTTCATTTGTTTCTCTTTCTCTCTCTCTCTTTCCACCTCTTTCATTCTTTCCACCTCTCTCTCTCTCAGACAAATAAATATCATTAGCAAACAAATATAATTGGACAAATAAATGTGATTATCAATATCTGCTTTTACTCCTTTTGTTTTTCTTTTTGGCAGTCTCGTTTAATGTTAATGAGAAGCAAATGTGCGTGTTTTCAATTTAAAAAAGTGTGTGTGATATTGGTCCATGCCTTGCGGCTCTCAAACATCTGACGTTTATTCTGTATGGCTCTTACGCTAAGCAAGTCTGGCCACCCCTGCCCTATGGGCTGTCGTCAGCATAAACACTATTAATCCCTTGGGTGTCACTTTTCCATTTCGTTCCCCCCCAAAGTGTTAACAAAGCCAGCGCTAGTGTGGCAGAAGTGGTTTGATGCATAATATTTTCCATTTCTGTAAATACCTTTTCCCAAAACTGTGACACTACAGGGCACGACCACCACATATGGATGTAATCGCCTGGCTGGCTGCAATTTCTCCAACAGTTTGTGTTGTTTGTATTACTTTACCGGAGTAATATACACCAGTATATAACGTAGTCGTTTCAAAGAATTCTCCCTAAGGGCTATTAATACAGTTTTCCTTGACTGGGTCACCCATACTTTATTCCATACATATTTGTGCTATTTTTATTCCAGGATCATTTTCCCATATTGTTTTTAGACCATTTATTGTATATTGACGTTAAGAAGCTTTACCAGAATTGAAGAGAGAAATCCATGAATATGGAGCAATAGCAGGACTACATATTAATTATGAAAATTCTGGAGCGCTATATATAAATAGTATGGAGCTCCGGTGGCTCAAGTGGTTAAGACGCTGAACTGCAGGCTGTGGAAGGTCGGCAGTTCAGCAGTTCGAGACCCGAGTGTGCCGCATGACGGAGCGAGCTCCCGTCTCTGGTTCCAGCTCCTGCCAACCTAGCAGTTCGAAAGCAAGAAATTGCAAGTAGAGAAATAGGGACCACTTCGGTGGGAAGGGAACAGCGTTCCGCGCGCCTCGGTGTTTAGTCATGCCGGTCACATGACCATGGAAATGTCTTCGGACAGTGCTGGCTCTTCGGCTTGGAAACGGAGATGAGCACCGCAACCCTAGAGTCGGACTCGACTGGCTTTCGAGCAAGGGAACCTTTACCTTTATATATAAATAGTAAACCAAAAACTCAATATGAAATCCAAAATGATTTCGGTATCCCAATATTTCATAAACAATCTAATCTGGGTGTAACTATTTCAAAGAATTTAAGTAAACGTCAACCGTTAAATTTCCATCCAGTGATGCGACAAACAATTATGAGTAGAAACCAGTGCTATAAAAATGGTGGTGTTGCCAACATTATGTCTTTCAAACACTTCCTATAGTAATTGAGCCCAAAAACTTGGCAAAGTGGCAAAAGATACTCAATACCTTTATCAAGGTACCTTTATCACGACTTACAAAGACTTTGAGACAAAAGAGATTGGACCAAGGGGGATGGAGAGAACCCAGTATAAGTAAATACTACGAGACAAACCAGTTGAGAGCACTGGTACAATAGTTGGAGGGTACTTCTGATAAACCATGGGTGGGCATGGAGGCAAATGCAAAACAGCTGGAATCTATTGGGGAAAAAATTGTTTTTGGAGTGAAAAAAGGAAGAGGCATTAAAAGGGTCGAGAATCCTCTTCTATTCACCACATTTAAAAATTTGGAATAAACAGAAAAACAAATTAATTCCAGAAATATCCCCACTGCTTCCATTTACGTTACACCCCAATTTTTCTTACATAAATAAACCAGAAGCATATGTTAAATGGAAAGAAAGGGGGATTTAACAGACTGGGAGATTCTTACGAAAATGGGACTCCCCTTACTGTAGTACAATCAAAAGAAGAGTTACAAGGCGTTTCAATGAACTGGATTCTTCTCCATCAGTTACATTACTTAATTGTGAATCCTACAGTAAGGCAAACTATGACCAGAAAGATGGTGAAATGGGAACAGATTCTAATGCAACATACGAATTGTGCAAAAGGAATAACAGCAGTCTAAGAAGTCCAACTAACAGAACGAACAGAGCAGGGATTCCGCCCCATGAGGCTGAACCAACACACACAAATATCAGAGGGGGGGAACAGACTGTTCCGCGGTGATATATGCAATAAACACAATGCATTGGGCATTCCCCACACACACACACATCCACAGTCCCTTTGGATATTTTTGTGCTTCCATGAAACAAAGATGTATCCAACCTGCACAACAAGATGATGCATGCTCTGTGACAACGGTGCCCAACACGATGCTCACGGGCACCAACATGTTTCCCGGTGCCCACCTAGTATTTGTAGAAAGTGGTTGGGTTGGGTTGCCATCCTCCCCGATGGGGGTGGTGTCTTTCCCACTTTCTGGGACCCCTATTTGCAACTGGCCAGCAGGGGGGGGGCTGCCCCTGAAGAGCCCCACTGGGCACGTCATGTGGGGGGCGCTCTAGCATTTGGGTAAAAACTCTATGGTGACCATAGAGTTTCTTACCCAAATGCTAGAGCGTCCCCTGAACGATGTGCCTGGCGCAATGACATTCCCCCCGCCAGGACGCAGGTAAGACCTGGCAACCCTAGGTTGGGGCCAGGCGGGTCTTTTGCTAAGGAAGACTTCTGTTTGGCCACTGGAGATTTGATTGGCCCTGCAGATTTTTTAAAACATTGCTTTAGTGGCAGCGGCCACCACCGCACAAGGATCTTTACTGTGTGACTGAAGCTAAGCTGTGGCGGCCATTTTGTAGCACCGCCCAACACACTGTGTCACAATTTCAAAGCAGCCCACAGGCTCAAAAATGTTGGGGGACCCCCTAGAGATCCTGAGTCCCCCCGGGGGGCGGGGAAACCCCCACCCCAGAGGCCCGTTCCCCAGCACCGCCGGATTGGGCCCCGGGGGGAACTCCACCCCGACGTGCGCGTCACCCAGAAGTTACGCGACCACGCCGGGCACGCTGGGGGCGGGGCCACGGCCATCCAAGGGAAAACTCTATGGTTTTCCCTTGTATGGCCGTGCCCCCACCCCCAGTGTGCCTGGCGTCCTCCCGTCACTTCCGGGTGACGTGCATGCAGCGCACGCGCACCAGACGCCGGCCGGGAGCCCCTCGCTCCCGGCAAAGATCAACTTAACAACCCTAAGACCCCTGCTCTACATAGAGAGAGCTACTATATTAATAAGACCCAAATTATTTTTCCCCAGGCAGTTAATCTTAACATGACTGATCCCAGAACCCTGGAGACTTATCCAGTGGCACTCCAAATTGCCCTTGGTTGAGATGAGTTCACTCTGCAGAATGCTGTTCTTGAATCCAATGAAAGGTCAGCAAAACGTTGCTCCGAAACTGGCTTCCCTCGAAGAAATCTGGGAGTTGTAATTTTGGTGAGGGCCAAACCCCTGTTAATGATACTTACTGCTTTCCCCACAGAAAGAAAGAGCTTAAAAGAACTCCTTGTTGTTCACAAAAGCCCACATTCATGCGATCTGAGTCCATTCCATTGCACGTGTGCGTAGAGGAATGGGCTAACGGCGGCAGCACCACTGCCCTGTGTGCAAAATCCGCGCCCCTATGATGATGGCAATTAAATAAATATATGGCGCTCTTCTATACTAAGTCATAGCCTTGGGGTCCATCTAGCTGAGCTGCAACTATGTTGGAAGGAGCGGAAAAGGACTTTCATCCACCTTTTTCTAGTCCCAGCAATGCTGAGAGCCAGTTTGGTGTAGTGGTTAAGTGTGCGGACTCTAATCTGGGAGAACCGGGTTTGATTCCCCACTCCTCCACTTGCAGCTGCTGGTACGACCTTGGGTCAGTCACTAGCTCTGGCACGGCTGTTCCTGAAAGAGCCGTTTGTGTCAGAGTTCTCTCAGCCCCACCCACCTCACAGGGTGTCTGTTGTTCGGAGGGGAAGGGAAAGGAGTTTGTAAGCCGCTCTGAGACTCCAAGTGAAGGGCGGGGTATAAATCCAATCTCTTCTCATCTTCTTCTTCTTCTGGTGTTCTGGAAATGACTCTTGACTTAATAGCACCGACGTCACTGTGTTGTGTAATGCGGCAGATAAAATGACGGTGTAACCGCATTCATGACTTGTGTGTATGTGTGCGTGTGATTCGAGATCTTATTATAGTTATTAAGGTCAGCATATACAAGGATCGCTCCCTTTGTACCTCAGGTTGCGTTTGCGACGATTTGGGCGAGAACCAATTCAAAATCCTTGTTTCCATTGTCCCCCAAGCACCCATTTTGGAAAATGGCTGCCGCAGCCGAGCGAGACCCAATTCAAGCTGTCCCTGTTTTAGTCTCTGCTCGAAAAACACATACGACGAAGCCAGATTTCCTGCGTGTGTAATATATGAGCAGTGCCTCTACGACGCAATCGCTATTTTAACACCCATCTGCCCGTGTACCAACAGACACGTTCGCATCCAAGGAGGAATCACAACTCTCTTCCCCTCCCGCCCCCCCGCCTCTCGCTCGCCTGTACTAAAATCTGAAATCGGAACTAAAATAGACTAATTCACCGAGTTCTGATCACACGACGGGTGCCGACACAAAGCCATAATCAAATAAAACGACACTACGTGCGATACAGATGGTGCTTTTACTTCTCGATAATTATGTAAGACTCGAGCAGGAAATGCGTTCCAAACCCATTGTGGACTTTGTGTGTTACAGTACATCAGGCAGCCTTATCGCGCAAGAGAGACTGCGAGGGATCGGTTAGAGATTCGGACTAGGATCGGGGAGGCTCCAGGTTCGAATCCCCCACTGCACCGCGGGAGTTTGCTGGGTGACCTTGGGCCTGTCACACCCACACAGCCTAGCCTACCTCACAGGTGTGTTGTGAAGATAAAATGGAGAAGAGAAGGATGTAAGCCGCTTTCAGTCCCCATTGGGGAGAAAGGCAGGGTATGGATCAGGCACAACAAATAAAATAGAATTAACAATTAAATAGTGCCAAGCTGATCTTAGGGAGCCGCGATTGGACCTTCCGGTACATGACAAAAGGGTTAAGGTGTTGGACCCAGATCTGGAAGGCCCCTGTTCGAATCCCCACTCGTCATCCTTGGAGGATGACCTCGGGCAAGTCCTACCCTTTTGGCCTCACCTACCTCGCAGGGTGGTTGTGAGGGTCAAAATGGAGAAGGGGAGGATGACGTAAGCCTCCCTAAGCTCCTTGGAGGAAGGTCAGGATGACAAACACTAAATAGAGCCAGTTTGGTGTAGTGGTTAAGTGCGTGGACTCTAATCTGGGAGAACCGGGTTTGATTCCCCACTCCTCCACATGCACCTGCTGGATGACCTTGGGCAGGCCATAGTTCTCTCAGAGGTGTTCTTGAAAAAGAGCAGTTTCTGTCAGAGCTCTCTCAGCCCCACCTACCTCACAGGGTGTCTGTTGTGGGGAGGGGAAGGGAAAGGAGACTGTAAGCTGCTCTGAGACTCCGAGTGAAGGCCGGGGTATAAATCCAATCTCTTCTTCGTCTTTTCTTCCCCCACCTCTGTGTGATTCCTCCACACCAATCCACTCTCCTCCAAATCTCCAGTAAACTCCCACCTACCACTCCTTTGTTTGTAAACTGCTCTGAGACTCCGAGTGAAGGGCGGGGTATAAATCCAATCTCTTCTTCTCCTAAATAAAAAACAAAAAGTATCTGATTTGGGTCTGGGGAAGGGGGCTGTTCTCTCAGGGAGACGTCCAACCCCAGCACTGTAAGTCCTAGCAGGGAAATAAGGAGACATGCGCACTGGAGCTTTTTCACTACTGAAGAAGGAGAAGCGATTGGATTTATACCCCGCCCTTCACTACCCAAAGGAGTCTCAGAGGGGCTTACAATCTCCTGTCCCTTCCCCTCCCCACGGCAGACACCCTGTGAGGTAGGTGGGGCTGAAAGAGCTCTGAGAGAACCGCACGTGAGAGAACAGCTCTGAGAGAATTTGTGATCAACCCAAGGTCACACCAGTAGCTGCATGTGGAGGAGTGGGGAATCAAACCCGGTTCTCCCAGATTAGAGTCCGCCCTCTTAACCACTGCACCAAGCCACTACACCAAACACCCAGGGCTGCTTTTTGAACTCTGTTGGGAGATTCGGATCAGGCCCCCACAACATTACACACCCTGTGTCCAATAATGACTTCTGAAATCCGTATTCGATGCCCTGAAATTGGGTATTTAATGAGGAGGAGAGGGAATCTAGAGATACCAGAACAATCTCGCAGGGAGAAGTCCCAGCAAGAGAGTGAAAGCAAACTGATCGATGCCTGGTGCATCGATGGGAAATAAGAAGAAAAAGAAGAGGAGATTGGATTTATATCCCACCTTTCACTACCCTGTGAGGCAGGTGGGGCTGAGAGAGCTCTTTCAAGAACTGCCCTTGAGAGAACAGCTCTGAAAGAACTTGTGACTTACCCAAGGTCACACCAGCAGCTGCATGGGGAGGAGTGGGGAATCAAACCCAGTTCTCCCAGATTAGAGTCCACGCTCCTAACCCAGGGCCAACCCCAGCTTATTTTGCACCCTAGGCGAGGATCCCTTCTGGTGCCCCCCCCCCATGCGCCCACCAATTTTCAAAAATAAATGCATTTTAGGAAGAATGAAAAACACAAATAATCAAGAAACTCCCAGAGTACGGGGCCGGGTGCAGCTTGGCGCCCCTAAGGGCCGGCCCGCTCTAGGCGATCGCCTAATTCGCTTAGTGAGTGAGCCGGCCCTGTCTTAACCACTACACCAAACTGGCTCAATAACCAAACTGAGCGAAGCAACATCTACTTAGGACTGTTTTCGAAGAACAAACACACCCCTGAGTTACACAGGATTCTTCCCCAGGCGAAATGAAGAAAAGAGCTAATCCTCAGCCGCAGAACAAGCAACCTGCACTCCCAAAGCACATACTTCTCACTTCAGAGACAAAAGCGACCTAATCCCATAACATGGTGTTTTTTTCCATTGACAAGCAAGATGCTCTAGTGACCCAAGAGGCTAAGATCGCCATTACTGATAAAGAGTTTTGTGCAGCTCACAAGCTTGTATACTTCTGCCCCCACAAAAGGTGGCCCAGGCTGATTTAGTCTGCAATGGGAGACCAGGTCTCTGTACATGTACAGAGTTTTTGATTAGCACTTTACATATTGCAGGATTGGGCTGTTGCACTGAAAACAGGTTCTGGGGCTAATCCTCAGTGACTCCTGGAGCGTAGAATCATAGAATCATAGAGTTGGAAGGGACCTCCAGGGTCATCTAGTCCAACCCCCTGCACAATGCAGGAAATTCACAAATGTCTCCCCCTCCATTGCATTGCAGCTTTTACACAAAGGCTGGCAGTGACTCTTCACACGCCTCGACTTTAAAATTAGGAATAGAAGCCTAGTGTCGGGCTAGGATCTGGGAGACCCAGGTTCGAATCCCCACTCTGCTGTGGAAGCTTGCTGGGTTACCATGGGACAGTCACCCACTCTCAGCCTAGTCTACCTCACAAGGTTGTTGTGAGAATACAGGGGAAGAGAGGAGAACAATGTAAACCACTTTGGGTACCTTTGGGGAATAATGGTGAATAAAGGAAAAAATAATTAATTTAGAGTTTTTAAGGAGGTTTATTTGTACTTTTGTATGGTGAGTGAAATCTAAGGGAACATACCGAAAAGATGAGCAAAGAGAGGCAGAATTAATCAGCCTCAGATGATTCCGTAGTGTTCCTGCTTGTGTTACTCCTCTGGGGTTTCCTCCGGATCATTCTTCATACAGAGGCACAACAGGGAGCCTCTTCCGAGGGTGTCTAATTCTTCAGGGTCTCTGTATCATGGGGCCACCAAACCCTTCCAGTTCCATAAATGCAGCGAAGGCAGCAAAGTAGGGTTGCCAATCTCCAGGTGGGGCCTGGAGATCTCCAGGAATCACAACTGATTTCCAGACGACAGAGATCGAGAAAACAGCGACATCAGAGTATTACACCCTGTTGAGGTCCCTCACCTCCTCAGTCTCCACCCCCAAATCTCCAGGAGTTTCCCACCCAGAGCTGGCAACCCTACAGGAAACGCAGAGCGGAGACTCAACAAGCAGCCTCCTCCGCCCAGGGGCAATCCCACTGCGACTGCAGCGCGAACGCTCCAAACTCCACCTTCCCCGGGGAAACGCGACTGGCAGGCGGCAAAGTCCGGGCGGCGACTCATACAGAGACCCCGCGAAGCAGGAGAAAACTCCCCGCCCCGCCGCCCAGGCTTGCCGGGCGACCCTCTCATAAGAACATAAGAGATGCCAATGTTGGATCAGGCCAAAGGCCCATCCAGTCCAACACTCTGTGTCACACAGTGGCCAGAAATACCAGTGCCATCAGGAGGTCCACCAGTGGGGCCAGGACATTAGAAGCCCTCCCACTGTTGACCCCACCCCAAGCACCAAGAAGACAGAGCATCCCTTGCCCCAGAGCCCCTATCTATACCTTGTGGCTCATAGCCACTGATGGACCTCTGCTCCAGATGCTTATCTAATTCCCTTTTGAAGCCGTCCATGCTTGTAGCCGCCACCCCCTCCTGTGGCAGTGAATTCCAAGTGTTAATCACTCTTGGGGTGAAGAAGGACTTCCTTTTATCTGTTCTAACCCGACCGCTCAGCAATTTCATGGAGTGCCCACGAGTTCTCCCTGCCAGCGCCTCCTACCGGCCGCGTTAAGTAGCCGGCCGCCGGCAGGAGGCGCTGCGCCGCCGAGGCGCCGCCGAAGCCGCGGTCTGCAGGCGGGGAGCCGCCGCGGGCGGGAGGCGTGTGTGTTTGTGTGTGCGTGCGAACGGCCGTGCGGGCCCGTGCTTGTGCCTCGCCCGGAGCCTGCCCAGACCCGGGCAAGGCAGGGCAGGGCAGGGCAGGGCAGGAGCGCGGTGCCAGCTGGCAGGCACCCCGGGGCGGGGAGGCGTCGTCGTCGGGGAAGCAGCAGCAGCAGCAGCCTCGATTTCACAGCAGCTGTTTTTAGCGCCTGCTGCTAATTCAGCCGCAGGAACAAACTTTTCCTCTCGCCTCCCGCTGCTGCTATTTCGGCGGTGGCGGAGTCACAAGGCGCCCGGCCCGGGCCGGCCGGCTCACTTTAAGCCTCCTTTGCGCCTTCTTTGCCGCCGCCGCCGCTTCCTAACCCGACCCCGCCCTGGAGCTAAATATACCCCCCGCTCGCGCCTTCGCCCTCTCCGGACCCCCCGCCTGCCTGGCCGCCGCCCGGACTCGGCTTCGGGGCAGACCGCGGACGCGGCTTCTCTCCCCCCCCCGCCCCCTAAGTGATCGTCCCCTTTTGATTTTGCTTCCTTCTCTCCCCCCCCCTCCTTATCTCTCCTCTTCCTCCGCGATCCCGCCACCTCCTGTCTCCTCTTTTTTGCTCTGTAAGTGTCTGTTTGGGGGGCTGATTTGTGGCGGTGGGGGGGATAAGGGGGGAGAGTTGCAGGGTTTGGGGCGCTGCTTCGGAGATCTGGGGAGAGGCAGCATGCGTTGCCCTAGACCTGGGCTGTTCATCTGGAAAAGGCACCCCATATAATCCTTATTTGGGGGAGGTTGGATAGTTGGGGGCTGGCCCGTAGCTAACATGGGGCCCATGGGGCCTGGCCCCCTAATGTTTCTTCTAGGCCCCCTCCCTCCTGGGCTGCCTCCAAAGTGCTCCAACTTACCACCTCCACTGTACTTTCATTTAATTAGTTGGCCGGGGGGCCCCGAGGCCCCCTCCCAAAGAATTCCCTAACTATGGGGCTGGTCCCAGCCAGGCCTCTTGAGGTGCAGAAATAGCTCCAGGTTGGTATCAGTCGAGTCCGAAACCCAGGCTACTCCAGGAAAATGGTAAGGTGAGAATATATCCCCTGCTCACAGGTATCCCTCCATTTACCCACACCTCTAAGGAAAAGCTGCCTGGGGACACAAGTATCTGCATCTCTGATCTCATGTCTCATGGACATTCTTCGCACCTGGTACTCCAACACGAAGATGAAGATGTTATCAGCACCAACCGCCAAGACCAGAAAGGGAACAACCTCAACAATGATGAGGGAGGAGCGCTTCTTGGGCCGGCCATTCATCCCTGTGTGGCATAGGAAGTCATATGGAGCCATTTTAAGGCGGCACATACATCCCAGATTTGGTTTCTCCAGTTGGGCTTCCCGGACAGTTAAAAACTTGGTCTGAGCCTGTGTTAAAAACTCCCCCAGCTGTGGAATATTGGGGGGGGGGACCCAACTTGGTCTGAGCATCACTTGTGCAAGTGAGAGAAGGACGTTTTTCAAGTTCTGGAGAACCTGGACTTTTGGGGTTCTCTCCTGTAGCTCAGCCCCAAGCGGACTTGGTTAAACTTTCTTTCCCGGATGTCTTCACCTGCTGGGATAATACCTGATTTCTGAATCCTGGCAGGTAGGTTAGAGAGAGAGGCCACCCAGGGAGTTATGTGGCTGAAACGAAGGCTGTCTTTAGCGCGCCTTACATCTGAGGAAGCCTGCAGAGGATTTGGGGGGGTGCAAGGAGCCAGTTTGAAGGGGAATGCTAGGGCTTTGGTTCTGTCACTGACCTGGAGGCAGGGCGGTGATGGGAATTCACATGCTGGAGTGCTTCATCCCTGCTACGGATTCCCCTCCCGTCTGAGCCTGCCTCAGTTTCCCCTTGCGTAGTGGCTGAATGCGAGTGATTTGCTGGGATCTTGACTGTAGCAGAATTTGGAGGCGTGTCTGTGTGTGTGTTTGGGGGAGAGAAGTGATGTTTACTAAAATCTGGGGGGGGGAGAGGAGTGGAAGCAAAAAGTGATTTGAATGGATTTGGTAGTTAATAGAGGATGTGAAGGGGGGGGGTTGGCTGGGGATGTCACAGAAGTGGGGTATAAATAGGGCTGCCAACTTCCAGGTGGTACCTGGAGAATCTCTCACTATTACAATTCATCTCCATAGGCAGGGGTCATTTCGTAGAAAAAGAGGTGCAGGAGCTCATTAGCAAAACTCATTAGCATAACTTATTTGCATATGCCACACCCCCTGGCATCAACGGAAGTATAAGAAGTTACAAAGGATCCAGCAATTTAAATGGCACAAGATACAAAAAGAAAGATATTGCTGTGTATGTTCATCAAATTCTCAAATTTCCAAGTTATATTTTGTTTTTCAGATACATCAAACAACTCAACAAGAACAAAGTCTTCAAGAGAGAAGAAGAAGAAGGACGGACCTTCCCGGGCTTTCTGTAGTCCGTTTCGAACAATATCTTTTTCAGACGTCCTATAGAACAATAAATGCAAGGGGTAACAAGATATTGTTCGAAACGGACTGCAGAAAGCCCGGGAAGGTCCGTCCTTCTTCTTCTTCTTTCTTGAAGCCTTTGTTGTTGTTGC
>NW_015164690.1:358150-359844 GCF_001447785.1 Gekko japonicus
AGGCCGATCTGTCCTCGCAGAGGAGGGTGAGCTTGTACCTGAATAAAACTTGGTCTTAAAGGTGCCACTGGACTGTTTTGGACCGGGGGGCCGGGGGGGAGGGCTCTGCAACTTATCTGGCTGCTTCTTGCTCTGACTGAGGGCTGCTGGGAGCAGGGGGCGGGGCTTGTTGCATGTGCCCGCCCCCTGGGCTCTTTACTGCCGGAGCTCCGCTCCTGTGCGCTCCTGCAGGAAATGACCCCTGTCCATAGGACCAAGGGCAGTTCCCCTGAAGAAAATGGCTGCTTGGAGGGTGGACTGTGTGGTATTATACCCTGCGGAGGTTCCTCCTCTCCCCAAACACCCTCTTTAGGCTCCACCCCCAAAATCTCCAGGGATTTCCCAACCCAGAGCTGGCAACCCTAGGCATAGATGAAGTAAATAAATATATGGGGAATGCTTGTGTTCTGAAATGGCCCACTGTGGTGCTGTTGGAACAGATCTGAATTTGTGCAAGAGCCTGGGGGCCTGTTCTGCAGTGTATCAAGAGTGTCTCTGAGCAGACACAGTGTGTCTTTCCCTCTCTCTCGTGTAACCACAGGACAGGCGTATCGGATTAGGGCACAGAGTCTTTAGGTAGGGGGTCAGAGGACATGTCTTTGAGAGTACTTGGGGAGGTGAGATTTCTCCTAAAATCACCTGCCTGTTAGTGTTGGGAAATACTTGGCTCCGGGCTGGGAAATACTTGGAAATTTGGGGAGTAATGCTCCTTCTCAGCTGTGGAGTCTTGTGAGCAAAAATTCTACGTTGTTGTGAGCTACTGGTATTAAAGTTGAGAGCAAGCAATTTGGCTGCTGCCTAAATCAGTTGGCTCTAGAGCCGTCTTTCCTGGGCGAAGACAAAAATGTGTGAGCTGGAGGCTAAAAAACTGTGAGCTAGCTCACACTAACTCAGCTTAGAGGGAACACTGGTTGTGAGCTACTGGCATTAAAGTTGAGAGCGAGCGATTTGGCTGCTGCATCAATCAGTTGGCTCTGGAGCCGTCCTTCCTGGGCGAAGACAAATGTATGAGCTAGAGGCTAAAAAACTGTGAGCTAGCTCACACTCACTCGGCTTAGAGGGAACACTGGTAGCAGCTGAGGAGGGTGGGGTTTGGGGAGGGGGAGGACTCGAGTCCACCTTCCAAAGTGTCCACTTTCTCCAGGGGAACGGATCTCTGTCGTCTGGAGATCGAACCCCAGACAACCTCCAGCCACCACCTGGCACAGAGTAGGATACTAAGTTTGAGTCCGGTGGCACCGTTAAGACCAATAAAGTTTAATTCTGGGTACAAGCTTTTGTGTGTACACCCACTCAAAAGTGTGCATGCACACGAAAACTTATACCCAGAATCAGGGGTCATTTTGTAGAAAAAGAGGTGCAGGAGCTCATTAGCATAACTCATTAGCATAACTTATTTGCATGTGCCACACCCTCTGACATCACCGGAAGTGTGTCAGAAGGCAACACCCACCGCTCAGGCTCCACTGGACTGTTTTGAGTTGCTAGCTGGGGGGGGGTGGCACACAGATCTGTCCTCACAGAGGAGGGAGAGCTTGTACCTGAATAAAACTTGGTCTTAACGGTGCCACTGGACTGGTTTGGACGGGGGGGGGGGAACTCTGCAACTTACCTGGGGGCTTCTTGCTCTGACTGAGGGCTGCTGGGAGCAGGGG
>NW_015164690.1:359923-361004 GCF_001447785.1 Gekko japonicus
TCCGCTCCTGTGCGCTCCTGCAGGAAATGACCCCTCCCCAGAATCAATGCTCCCTCTAAGCTGTGGAGTCCTGAGAGCAAAAATTCTACTTTGTGAGCTACCGGCATTAAAGCTGTGAGCAGGTGATTTGGCTATTGCCTAAATTAGTGTGCTCTGGAGCCATCCTTCCTGAGCTGAGGCAAAAAATGTGTGAGCCCGGAGTCTAAAACACTGTGAGCTAGCTCGCAGTAACTCAGCTTAGAGGGAACACTGCCCAGAATTAAACTTTGCTGGTCTTCAAGGTGCCCCTGGACCCAAACTTTGTCCTGTTGCTTCAGGCCAACACGGCGACCCACCGGTGCTCCCTCTAAGCTGTGGAGTCCTGTGAGCAAAAATTCTACTTTGTGAGCTGCTGGCGTTAAAGTTGTGAGCGAGCCATTTGGCTGCTGTGTCAATCAATTTGCTCTGGAGCCATCCCTTCCTGAGCTCAGACACAAATGTGCGCGCCAGAGGCTGAAAAACTGTGAGCTACCTCACACTAACTCGGCTTAGAGGGAACACTGCGTAGTACCCACCTGAATCCGTCTTCACACTGGGATAGAGTTCGGCTCCATTATTTCCCATCCAGCTGAAATGAAAAGGATGCGGTTTTTGAGCTGCAGGGCCTTTCTCTTAATGCTCAGGGCCCGGGGTAATGGAGGGATCCGGTCCTTGGGTCCACCGCCCCATTTGTCACTCCGGCAGAAGGGGCAGCCGATACGTCGGCGGGGAAGGGGTGTCAATTAGGAAGCCGGC
This sequence comes from Gekko japonicus, assembly GCF_001447785.1. NCBI lineage: Eukaryota > Metazoa > Chordata > Lepidosauria > Squamata > Gekkonidae > Gekko > Gekko japonicus. The sequence goes on from NW_015164690.1 coordinate 360,698, forward strand.
CTGGAAGGAGGCGGGAGGGGGGCCAGGCTCCAGCCCCCATAATACGCCTGGGCCCGGCCACAAACTTCCCACCCGATAATTATAGAGAGAATAATGCTGCATTATTTATAACACCGGCTATTTATAACCCGGGGCCCAGAATATGTGGCACCAGGCCTCAGCTGCTGATGCTGGGCTTGTGGCCCCCCCCCGTCCCCTCCCCTCCCGCCCTTGGCAGCCTTACACCCTCCTTTGACCCAGCCGCGCGGACCAAGGAGAGTGCGGAGGGGTGGGTGTGCGGGGCAGAGAGGTGTGGTCACACTGGCGC
>NW_015164690.1:361344-381460 GCF_001447785.1 Gekko japonicus
TTCAGCAGCAGGGGTCAGGACCGGAAAAATTCCCACATGTCCTTTTCGACAGGTGGCCAGATCTAAAGCGGAGGTTAACCGTTTCCTTTTGGCGTGTCTGCCTGTATGTGGGGTGGGTGGGTTGCAGACAATGTTTCCTCTAAGCTGTGGAGTCTTGTGAGCAAAAATTCTACTTTGTGAGCTCCTGGCATTAAAGTTGTGAGTGAGCGATTTGGCTACTGCACAAATTAGTTTGCTCTGGAGCCCTCCTTCCTGAGCTAAGACAAAAATGTGTTAGCCGGAGACTAAAAAAATGTGAGCTAGCTCACACTAACTCAGCTTAGAGGGAACACTGGTTGCAGAGTGGCTATTCATCCTTCCTCCAGCTTTTTGACTCGATCGACGCTTGCAGAGGCCTGGCTGCTGAGGCACGCAGCGTGCTCTTTTTATTAAAAAAAGAAATACTTTCACTCTTACGGCTAGGAAGGTTTAGAATCACAGAGTTGGAAGGGACCATCGAGGCCAATTCAGTGTTCCCTCTAAGATGAGTGAGTGTGAGCTAGCTCACAGTTTTTAGCCTCCGGCTCACACATTTTTGTCTTAGCTCAGAAAGGATGGCTCCAGAGCATACTCATTTATACAGAAGCCAAATGTCTCGCTCACAACTTTAATGCCAGTCACTCACAAAGTAGAATTTCTGCTCACAAGACTCCACAGCTTAGAGGGGGCATTGGAGGCCATCTAGTCCAACCCCCTGCTCAATGCTGGATCAGCCTGAACAGAAGCATCCCTGACAAACGTTCGTCCAGCCGCTGCTTGAAGACTGCCAGGGCGGGGGAGCTCACCACCTCCCTAGGCAGTTGGCTCCACTATTGCACAACTCTTACTGTCAAAAATTTTTCCCTAAGATCCAACAGGTACCTCCCCGCCCATAATTTAAATGCATTATTGCGAGTCCTGTCCTCTGCTGCCAACAGGAACGGCTCCCTGCCCTCTTCTGTGACAGCCCTTCAAATATTGAAAGAAAGCAGTCATGTCCAATGCTCCCTCTAAGCTGTGCAGTCTTGTGAGCAAAAATTCTACTTTGTGAGCTACTGGCATTCAAGTTGTGAGCGAGCGATTTGGCTGCTGCATAAATTAGTTTGTTCTGGAGCCGTCCTCCCTGAGCGGAGACAAAAATGTGTGAGCTGGAGGCTAAAAGACTGTGAGCTAGCTCACACTAACTCAGCTTAGAGGGAACACTGGTCATGTCCCCCCCCTTAACCTTGAGGGGCAGTAGATTCAGGACAGACACAAGGAAATACTTCTTTACACAGAGAGGGATTAAAACGGGGGATTCGCGGCCAGGAGAATGGTGTGATGGCCACAGGCACAGACAGCTTTAAAAGGGGATTAGGTAGATTCATGAAGGATTGGTCGATCAGGGCGACTAGCCATGGTGACTAAAGGGAACCTCCTCATTCAGAGGCAGTCAGCCTCTGAATCTCAGTGCCAGAAGGCAACATCAGGGGAAGGCCTTGGCCTCCATGCCCTGTTGTTGGACCTCCTGAGGAACTGGTTGGCCACAGTGTGAGACAGGATGCTGGACGAGATGGACTATTGGTCTGATCTAGCAGGGCCCTTCTTAATGTTCTTATGAAGGCCTCGGCCTCTATGCCCTGTTGTTGGCCCTCCAGAGGAACTGGTTGGCCACTGTGTGAGACAGGATCCTGGACTAGGTGGACCACTGGTCTTATCTAGCCCGGCTCTCCCTGTGTCCTTCTCTTGTCTGGGTTCAAAGGACTAGTCTGATCCAGCAGGGCCCTTCTTATGTTCTTATGAAGGCCTCAACCTCTATGCCCTGTAGTTGGCCCTCCAGGGGAACTGGTTGGCCACTGTGTGAGACAGGATGCTGGACGAGATGGACTATTGGTATGATCTAGCAGGGTTCTTATGTTCTTATGAAGGCCTCAGCCTCTATGCCCTGTTGTTGGCCATCTAGAGGAACTGGTTGGCCACTGTGTCAGACAGGATGCTGGACGAGATGGACTATTGGTATGATCTAGCAGGGTTCTTATGTTCTTATGAAGGCCCCAGCCTCTATGCCCTGTTGCTGGCCCTCCAGAGGAACTGGCTGGCCACTGTGTGAGACAGGATGCTGGACTAGGTGGACCACTGGTCTGATCCAGCAGGGTTCTTCTGATGTTCTTAGCCTCCCCTTCTCCAGACTGAACACTCCCAAGTCCCTCAGCTTTTCCTCCTAGGGCTTGGTCTCGGATTATGCAGGAGCAGAGATGCTTACTTCTTTTCCTGTGTGAGTTACTGTTCTGGCGGTTTGTCCTCTGAAGGCAGGAAATTCAACTTCCACCCTGTGACTGATAACAGCTGTTGCAGCAATCCTGCAAGGCTGGTTGGAAGGAGACAGAGATAAGAGTCCGTTCGGAGATGCAGTGTGTGTCCTCTGCGGGTGGGTACTTTTCCTGAGAGTAGGAAAAACTGGACGGTGAAAACGGGGTTTCTCAGTGCGAGACTACCTGACAATGATGAACTGTCCAGAACTGAGGCAGACTCTCACCAAACAGAGGAGCGACCCACATGTTGAAATAACTGGGCAAAAAGACTCCTTCTGGAAACCAAAGAGAAGCCAGGGCAGGCAGTGTGAGAAGGGGGTTAAATGCTTTTTGTCATGGATATGGGAACGTATGTAGAGATCTGTGATTATCGAAGGCAGCGAAGAGAATACCAAGGCTGTTTCTTCCCATTGTAGGAAATTCCTCTATAGCAGTCATTCAAGGGCGGATTTTCCTTTGTGAAGCCCAGCCCAGTTGTGACTGATTGCTATTGTGCCACAATAGCGCAATATCCAGCAATATGTGGATAGGCTTCAGAGAGGCGTTAGGTTTGGGATTGTACTGTGAGACCAGCGCAAATGATCAGTGATCAAATATGGCATAGAATGAACCCAAGAGCTTCTTTCCCAGGCTCAGAGACCCACACACCTCTTTTGTTGGTGGGTCCAGTGCAGGCCCGTGGCCAGGATTTTGTGGCTTGTGGGGCAAAAAATTTTCTGGTGGGGCTGCCATTATTTTTATGTCAGCTCCAATCCACCCCCAAGACCAACTGCCAGCAGCCTGTCTCCCCTCCTGCAAGATGTAAAGGGCCCTTCAGTCGATCAGGGGCACGCACCATCCCCTGCTTCTTCTCAAAAGATTTATACCCTGCCCTTCACTACCCAAAGGAGTCTCAGAGCAGCTCATAGTCTGCTTTCCCTTCCCCTCCCCACAACAGATACCCTGTGAGGTAGGTGGGGTGAGAGAGCTCTCTCTCGAGAACTGCTCCTGAGAGAACAGCTCTGAGAGAGCTTGTGACTGACCCAAGGTCACACCAGCAGCTGCATGCGGAGGAGTGGGGAATCAAACCAGGTTCTCCCAGATTAGAGTCCACGCTCCTAACCACTACACCAAACTGGATCCCTTTAAATGCTTTTGGAAAGGAAGGGGGGGGGGGCGGGCGTGCAGGCCCCCCCCCCGATTCTTCTCAAAAAAATCTTGTGGGGCTGGCCCTTTAAGGAAGGGGGCAGAGCCTCCAGTGGCCCCGCTGTAGATACAGGCCACGGCCAATGTCCATTTTTCCATGCTCTCTGGCAGATATTTCAGGAATATGGTGCCCCCATATTATTTCTCTTCACCCTAACTCAGATGGCTTGGACTGTTCTGATCTCATTGGATCTTGGCTGCTAAGCAGGGCCTGCCTTGATTAGTATTTAGATGGGAGACCACTAAGGAAGTTCAAGGTCGCTACACAGAGGCAGGCCATGGCAAATCACCACTCTACAGCAGAGGTGTCTAACATGAGGCCCGGGGGCTTCCATCAGGCCCGCAGTGGAACTGGCCATCTCCTGCTTCCAATTCTGCAGCTGCTGCTGCTGCATCATCATAGTTTGCTTCGCCAAACGCTCTTAATCACTCAGCCATTTCATGTTTTCACCTGGGTCCTAGACTCAGAGCTCTGAGCAGGAGATTTCTGTGGTGAGTGTCAATAAATCAAAAGTAGGTGTGCAGCTCACAGAGCTAATGTTTGAAGCAGGGGTCATTTTGTAGAAAAAGAGATACAGGAGCTCATTAGCATAACTCATTCGCATAGCTCATTTGCATATGCTACACCCCCTGACATCACCAGAAGTGTGTCAGAAGGCAACACCCACCGCTCAGGCTCCACTGGACTGTTTTGGATTGACCCCTGCTCTACAGGGTCGCCACAAGTCAGCCGTGACTTCACAGCACTGTCCTCCTGCCACTAAAGTGTTTTTTTACCTAGCTAAAAGATGTTTTTTGGTCGGGCTCAGGTGGGGTGAGGCGTACCCTTCAAAGCTGAGGCATTATTTCGGGAGGACAGGTCACCCCTTCGCCCCCTCCCTCCCTTTTCCACATCCGTAGCCTAACTCTGTGGTGTATTCAATCTGACCAAAGTATGTGTGCGAACTCTGTCATTGAAACACCATGTGAAGCTTTCATCCTGGGCTAGGATCCTAATCCCTCACTTGTAATTGGTAGCCCAGGAAGAACCGACCAATCACCAACAGCCAGTTCCAAGAGCGGGAACTATTGTGATTGGACCTTATCCCTGCAACCACATTGGTTGGTATTTGTACAGTGGGTGTGGCTACATTAGCCGGGAATGTTTAAAAGCAGGACCGCTGCAATGTTAAGGCTGTTCTGGCTATCAGATGTTGATCCGTGTTGGAGTTGTGTTCGAGTTTGAAGAATAAAGCTGTGTTCTTGCTGAATCACTCCCCGACTGCTTTGTTAACCGAGCGACTTAACAAACTCTCTCTTCCGTTTACACAGCGGCCCGTCTCCCCAGCTCTGGAATGTTCTGCCGATGTCGGTCTCCGGTGAGCAAGCGGGATGGAGCAGCGGACTGGAGGCAAGGTACCCTAGGCCTCACGGACATTTGCTCTATCTCACCCGGTTGTTAGGCCCCGCTTCCGCCCGGCGTTCACAGCGGCTACTGACTCTGCACGCACGCTCACTTGCTCGCTTGTCGTAGCCCCAGGTGTTGCGAACACCATAATTAATAAAGGCACGCATGATCCCCGGCCGCAAAGCCCGCCCTTCCCCTCCACCCGTAGTTAACAGTGCTTCTAATTTTAGGCCTAGCTGCCTCGAAAGAGTCCATCTCAGGGGGCTATGTGGGCCTTCGCTTGACTGGACCATCCTGGAGATTTAGGGGTTGTGGGATAAGTGTTGAAACGTCCCATAAAGGTTTGTGGCTCAAAAGGGTTCTTCTCTTCCCCACACCGGCTTCATGGATCTCACCTCTCAGTACCCGAACACTGGAGGTGGAGTTTCTGTTTACTGAGAGGGAAATGGGCGATATCTTTCTGAGTGTTGCGCTGTTGCATCAGATGTACTTACATATGTCTCTGTGTGTGTGTGTGTGTATATATATATATACACACACATATACACGTGCACGGAGGTAAGGCGGGTTCGATGCTGAACGAAAGCCACTTGTGTCTAAATGAGGCAATCAAAAACAAACACCTTTATAATTACTCCTTTGGGCCTCGAGCTCGCAGCCCAGAGACCCAGAGAGGCAAAGCAGGTGGGTCTCCACAGGGACTGGGTTGTGGGAGAGGTTTGTGTCGGCAGACATGCATACACTCGCTTAACCCGTCAGCAAGAGCGTTGGAGAAGCTCATTCAAGTCCTACTTGAGTCCTGGCCGCCCGCGGAACAACCCCAGGCCGGTTAATGATCTCTCTGTTCTAACTCCCCCATCAGAGTAACAATGAATTATCCTTGACCAGTTTGGGGCGTTGGGCGAAACGAGCAATAATTTATACGGTTTATAATTAACCTGTGCCGTTCACCGCGGCAAGATGCAGTTGCTGACTTTCGATGGCTTTTAAAAAGAATAATGGAGAATGATAATTGCTCTGTCAACGGCTACTAACCGTGATAGCTCAACGGATCACTGGAAGCTTGGAGATTCTTAAATCGGCTTCCTGGTGGCGTTCAGCTTCCCACGGTTGGTAACAGGATCCTAGCCTAGATGGACCTTTGGTCTGGTGCAATATCGTGATGGTCCAAATTTTATCAAAGCAGCTTCTCAGAATATGTGGCCTTTTTCCATTTCTTACCACCCTGAGTTTAAAGGTAAAGGTTCCCTTGCTCGAAAGCCAGTCAAATCCGACTCTAGGGTTGCGGTGCTCATCTCCGTTTCAAAGTCGAAGAGCCAGCGCTGTCCAAAGACGTTTCCGTGGTCATGTGGCCAGCATGACTAAACACCAAGGCGCACAGAACACTGTTCCCTTCCCACCGAAGTGGCACCTATTTATCTACTTGCAATTTCTTGCTTTCGAACTGCCAGGTTGGCAGGAGCTGGAACTAGAGACGGGAGCTCACTCCGTCATGCGGCACACTCGGGTCTCGAACTGCTGAACTACTGACCTTCCACAGCCTGCAGTTCAGCGTCTTAACCACTTGAGCCACCGCAGCTCCACCCTGAGTTTGGCTGCTGTTAATAACGATACTGTGAATTCCCTTCTGATTGGAGGGATTGCTTTATTGTCCAAAACTCCCAGAAGAATTATTTTGGTTGTAGGCAAATGGCATTGCCAGTTATTTTATTGATACGATAGCTGATTAATGTCCAGAAGCGTTGCATCTTGACAATATTCCCCCACCAGGTAGAAGAAGAAGAAGAGATTGGATTTATACCCCACCCTTCACTATCTGAAGGAGTCTCAGAGCGGCTTACGGTCTCCTTCCCTTCCCTCCCCACAACCTACCCTGTGAGGTAGGTGGGGCTGAGAGAGCTCTCTCAAGAACTGTCCTGGAAGAAGAAGAGAAGAAGAGAAGAGATTGGATTTATACCCCGCCCTTCACTACCCAAAGGTGTCTCAGAGCGGCTTACAAACTCCTTCCCCTTCCCCTCCCCACAACAGACACCCTGTGAGGTAAGTGGGGCTGAGAGAACTCTGACAGAAACTGCTCTTTTTCAAGAACAGCTGTGCCAGAATTATGGCTTGCCCAAGGTCATCCAGCCAGGTGCAAGTGGAGGAGTGGGGAATCAAACCTGATTCTCCCAGATTAGAGTCCGCGCATTCAACCACTACACCAAACTGGCTCTCAAACTGGCTTGAGAGATCAGCTCTGAAAGAACTTTTGACTGACCCAAGGTCACACCAGCAGCTGCAAGTGGAGGAGTGGGGAATCAAACCCAGTCCTCCCAGATTAAAGTCCACGCTCTTAACCACTACGCCAAACTGGCTCTCATGAAAATAGGAGCCAGTTTTGCCACGATTCTTCCGGAAAGACAACGGATATTGCTTAGTAGAATGATGTAGCCTATCTGGAGTTAGGTACCATCTTGTGTATACCTTAAGGACCTTTGCTCTTGACCGAGCTGGGCTTTTTAAGTTTTTCGGTTACTGCAAGGATGAATAACCATTGAAAGGTGTAAGTAGAAACCATAGTACAGGGGTGTCAAACATAAGGCCCGGGGGCCGGAAGCGGCCCATCCAGGGCTCATATGTGGCCCGTGAGCAACTGGTGCAAGGGAGGAACTGCCGAGGGGGGAAGTGGGCGGAGCTATTGTGGCTTCAGCAGAGCAGAACAACCTTGTCTGCAGCAGTCAAGCATCGTGGGAGCATCTGCCCAGCGCTACACTGCTCCCTCTCTAGTCCACCTATGTGGGTTTTCCTCTGCACTCCCCTCCCGGCCCTTGGGTCCTTGCAGTGAAGTTATACCACCTTGGAGCTTACCAGCTGCTATCCTTTATACAGTTTCTATCTCTGGTACCTGGCATTGCATTTTATGACACACCTGGACCGGCCCAACAAAGAAGAAGAAGAGATTGGATTTATACCCCACCCTTCACTACCCAAAGGAGTCTCAGAGCAGCTTACAATCCCTTCCCCTTCCCCTCCCCACAACAGACATCCTGCGAGCAGTGCTCTCTCTAAGCTGTGGAGTCTTGTGAGCAAAAATTCTACTTTGTGAGCTACTGGCATTCAAGTTGTGAGTGAGCCATTTGGCTGCTGCGTCAATCAGTCTGCTCTGGAGCCATCCCTTCCTGAGCTCAGACACAAATGTGTGCGCCGGAGGCTAAAAAACTGTGAGCTAGCTCACTCTAACTCGGCTAAGAGGGAACACTGCCTGTGAGGTAGGTGGGGCTGAGAGAGCTCTCTTGAGAACAGCTCTGAGAGAACTTATGACTGACCCAAGGTCACACCACCAGCTGCATGTGGAGGAGTGGGGAATCAAATCCGGTTCTCCCAGATTAGAGTCCGCGCCCTCGTAACAAATGTATGTCAGATCCGGCCTTCATAACAAATGAGTTTTGACACCTCTGGCATAGTATATGGTAAAAGGCCTGTAGGTAATTAGGGATAATAATAATATAGCCTCCCTATGGTGTCTGCACAATGTGGCATATATAGCCCACACAAATTGCGCATGCCAGCGCCGCAGAAAAGTGTGCATATGTTACTTGTTGCTTCTCTGTACGTAAAACAATGGTATTGAGATTGATCAACGATAGGTGTAGGTCAGTGCCAACGAGTCCGACAGTTCCTCTCTGAGATTGCAGGCAGAGGTCTTTCCCAGCTTTCCTCATGGAGATCCTTGAACTCGGGGCCTTACTTATTTATTAATGTGTTTGAAGTATTTGCAAAGAACTTCGTGCCCGTTGTTTCACTAGGCTACAGCCTCATCTGATAAACGTATTCCCTCAGATCTCTTATAGACCTTAAGAGCTCATTTTGTCTCTTAGTGAGGTACGCTCACGCGTCACAACCCACCACAAGCCCCGCGAACTTCATAGCTGAGGTGAGAGTTGAACTCAGAGCTTCCAGAGCTAACTCAGCGTTTTGTCTTCTTTCTCACCCCAAGTCCTGAAATACTGAAAGTTAATGGTTGTAGGCAAATGGCATAGCCTGTTATTTTATTGATACGATATCTGATAAATGTCCAGAAGCATTGCATCTTGACAATTTCTGTCTTGGGAGGAAAGGATTGGAGCTACCTGAACAGAGACTGCAAGTAATTTGGTAGCGTAAAAGGGGTGATCCTAGCCACGCTTGCCAGAATATAAATCTTCTGAAACTCAGTAGATATTTTCTGGGCATCTGTAAACCGCTGCTCAGCTAAAAAGTCCACAAGATGGTTTATAAAATAAATAGAAGCCAGGCGATAGCTTGAAGATGCCTCTTAACACAGTATGTCGTCTGATGGGGCAAAATAATTGGCGTCAGGGTGAAAACTGCGAAAATGGGCTGTCGGAAACATTAGCGTTCTCCCCGCTTTTCCTCCAACGTTCTCACCCTGTCTGGGGTGATCGGCTTTTCCAACAGTGGCTCGTTCGAGCGGATTTAGTTTTGTTTCTGGTATGCAGATTCTCCCCCCCCCCCCCAAAAAAAATACTGTTTGTAACTTCAAGTTGTAGCTAAGATAAACACCCGAGGCGTCAACCTGCAGTTGTCGGGCAGGTTAGGAACCTGTCGGGCTGCAGCCTTAAACCCACCTTTCCAAGCCTCTTGTTCAAACAGACGGAGTCACGCATCTGTTGGATGCTTTAAAGGACGTGTAACGCCAGATGTAGCACGATGCATTCATTCCTAAAAAGGACCTTGGGGGGGAACAGTTGGATATATGGACACATAGATCTCTCCTGTATGCACACGGCAGGCAAAAGGCTAGAAAAACGTCTTTTCCTGGATGAAACTGAAGTTTGTCTCGTCCACTTTCCAGCTGTGACGGGCCTGATATCCCTAGAATGGGGGTCCCCAACAATGTTCCCTCTAAGCTGTGGAGTCTTGTGAGCAAAAAGTCTGCTTTGTGAGCTACTGGCATTAAAGTTGTGAGTGAGCGGTTTGGCTGCTGCATAAATCAGTTTGCTCTGGAGCCCTCCTTCCTGAGCCAAGACAAAAATGTGTGAGCTGGAGGCTAAAAAACTGTGAGCTAGCTCACACTAACTCAGCTTAGCGGGAACACTGGTCCCCAACCTTTTTGAGCAGGTGGGCACTTGTGGAATTTTGACCTGGGATGGCAGGCACAACTACAAAATGGCTGCCAGAGGAGGTGGAGCCAAACAGAAAATGGCTGCCAGAGGACGCAGAGCCCCACCCACAGAGGAAGCCCAAGCGCGGGGAAGAAGAGGAGCGATTTAACAAATACACTGGGAGAGAAGAGTGAGAGGGAGTAAAACTGTTGTGGCTACTACAGCTGAAACAGTGTTTGTTTTCATCTGCCCAGCCAGTCAGATCTCCAGTGGCCAATCAGAAGCCCTGCCAGGCAAGGCCCCCCCCATATGGCTCCACCCACTTTCTAAAAACACTTGGTAGGCCTCAGGAAAGACGTTGTCGATCAGCTGAAGGGCCCTTTAAATCTTGCAGGAGGGGAGGGAGAGGGGCGTGCGCACACCCCCCGCCTCTTCTCAAAAGCATTTGAAGGATCCCTTTAAATGCTTTTGAGAAGATGCAGGGGCCCTTTAACGAAGGGGCGGAGCCATGGTGCCCATGGGTGACACATTGGGGACTCCCTGCCTCAGACGTTTATGAGGTGCTCATGAAAGCGACAGCTGTTGGTTCTTGTTGGGGAGTTGTGCAGATGCCTATAGAAAATGCCAATCGAGGAATAAATAATCTCAGTGTTACTGTTGAGTCAACAGGTGCTCTAACTCGGGAGAAAGTCGAAGGAGCACTCTGGAGGTTGTCAGAAGGAACAGGAAAAGGTGTTTCAAACTTCTCTTGGAGCCAGCCTTGCATAAGGCTAAAAGAAATGTTTCAAATCTCTAGGCACCTGCATCCGCTTTCTAGTACCTGGACGACCAGGCTCTGGGGATTTCTCCCTTCCTGGTAAGACAGTGTTGAGACTGTTAAATTCAAGGGACAATCAGTATTGGGGGGGGGGGGGGGGGGGGGAAAGCTGCCTTACTGAAAAACTTGCCTGCCTTCTCATTAAAGAGCCCTTGCTGCCTAGCTTTCTTTAAAGCGTAGATGGAAAGCCACTGAACTGGAGCATCAGATCTTACCTCCACGAAAGAGGACCTTCCAGACTTGGTCTGCATTCACACACCATGATAAAACCACATTTTAAAAAATGATGCTTTGATCCAATTCCAGTTAGTTGGGATGTCCGAATGCAAAGACTCCCAACAAATTTGTGTGTGTGGGGGGGAGGGAATGAAGTACCAAACCTGCATTTAAACGAGGGTTTTGTGGCTGGTTTTGTTACCTGCCCGCTGTTTGTACAAAATCGTGGTTTGCTGTGATGTCTGAATTCACAAAACGCGGTTGGCTGAGTCTTTGCAACAGCCTCACCACAGAGACACTGGGATATGGAGGGTATCCTCCTTTCTGGCAGGTGAGAGAGAGACAAAAAGGAAATAAATAAAGGTTGACAACCAGGGTATGTTCCATACGGCTTGTAGACTAGCTAGAGTTTGGTGCACAAACACATCTTATAAACAAACCCTGGTTTGTTGAGATGTCCGAATGAACATCTTCCCCTTATTACATCTCTTCAGACCTGAATTTAACAATTTGCCTTTTGGCACTTTGGCTGCAGGACTGAAATAACATCTTTCCCCCAGCTGTAGGTTTGGTTAATCCAAATTAAACTGCAATGAAATGAATGTGTTTGCTCCGCGGGCAGCTTCCAGGGCGTCGGGAAGTAATGTCTCAGGATAAAACACCGGAACAGGTGGCTCCTACAAGAACGGGGTAGCCCCAAAGAATGACGATAACAAAAATCTGGTGGTAGCACTTGCTTAAAACCGGATAGCCAGTTAGCCTGAAAAGTTCCGTGGGAAAAGGGCTGCGTCAACGAAGCTGCCGAAATCGATTTTGCATAATCCCTCTCTAGGAAAGAGGATTCTGTAATATTGGCACGACCTAGCCAAAAGGTACGCTTAGACGATATTTATTTCACTCGGGGCTTTTGTTGTTGTTGTTGCTTTTTAAAAAAGAGTTGTCGGAACTCTCAAGAGGGAAATGAAGTTTTCGATCGGTATACTGAAAACTCATGAACTTTTAAACATTTTAAAAAGGATTTTGTTAAAGAGGTTCCGGAACTCTGTCTGGTTCGTTCCCCCAGATAAAAAGCCCTGACTTCACTGCTGTGCGGATATGGTGCCCTCCCTTTGAGGAACTCAGTGGCTTACCTACCATTCCCTGGTGCTCTCCTGTCCAGTTTATAAGCGCGGAACCGGCTTACCATGTAGTGGTAGTACTTTAGCCCATCTGCTGGGGCACATCATAGACTGTGGCCCCGGTCACACGGGCAGGAAAATGCGGGGGGGGGGAGGCATGGCTGTTTGCCCCGGAGCAAAATAACGCACGGCTGCGCGATCAGACGTCCCGTCGAGGTCCCGTGGTTAGGGGGGAGGTGCCGATCCCAGGACAATCCTGCGGCGCGGCAAAGAAGCGGCCTCCCTAGCAAAAGGCTCCGGGTTTAACCCCTTCCAGGAGGAGCTTCAGCCGGGCCGCCCTCTCGCCACGTCCCCCCCTGCACCTCCCCCTCTGCCACCCAGTGCAGAGAGTTCCTCTCGAGCAGGCCGAGCCAGGAGTGAGGGGGTACGGAAAAGAGGAGGGGGCTGTGTTGTTTATTTTTAAACGAAGTGTGCGCATGCACCGTTGGGTGCTTGTGCACATCCCGTGGACACTTGGGGAAAAAAAACCTTTTAGCGATGGGACATGGGCAGGCGTCGGATGCCATGACCTACCACCGGAAACGCGCCCTTGCCCCGTGGTTTCCGGAAACTAGTACCTCGGGGGTACTAGTTTTTTTACCCCGCATCTTCGACGGGAAGCCTCGGGTTCACCACGGGAGCTCTACGCTTCCCAGATGTGGTGCTGTGATCGCGCCCGGAAAATCCGCCTATCTTCCGTCTCTGTAGCGTGGCTAATGTTCCGAGTGACCTCAGCCCCAGTTTGGCGTAGTAGTTAGGAGGGTGGACTCTAATCTGGGAGAGCCGGGTTTGATTCCCCACTCTTCCACATGCAGCTGCTGGTGTGACCTTGGGCCAGTCATAAATTCTTTCAGAGCTGTTCTCTCACGAGCAGTCCTTGAAAGAGTTCTCTCAGCCCCACCTACCTCACAGGGTGTCTGTTGTGGGGAGGGGAAGGGAAAGGGGATTGTAAGCCGCTCTGAGATTCCTTTGGGTAGCGAAGGGCGGGGTATAAATCCAATCTCTTCTTCATCTTCTGCCCTCGGAGGCCCAGCGTCCAGGACAAGGGTCCCGCCCGCCCGACTGGATCTCCTCTAGCCCACGAAGTGCTAGTGGGAAACACTGGCTGCTTTGGGCCTAATTCTGTCACTAGGGCTCCTGTCACGTCCCAGCCGTGGGGAGATAAGCGCGGCCCTTTCTCCCCATCTGGTGAAATTTCCTGTCTGTGGCTGCAGCCAGATCTGAATATCGGAGGAAGTTCTAACCTCATGTGGTGCGCATACCGTACTCCGCTTCCCGCCATTCACTCCCAACGTTCAGCATTAGGGGAACACTAAAGGAGTGTTTAACCAGGGAATCGAGCACCTTTCCTTTTTTTCGTTACCAGTGTGTCTGTCCAGCTTGCATTTCGCACCCCCCCCCCCAGTCCCCATAGGTCCCTTCGAAGCTCTGGCTTGGTTGAGCTTTCCAGGTAAACCCGTCCCAGAACGATGATTACGTACCATTATTGTTTACTTTCATGGGGTGGAGTGGAAAAAATGTGAGTTAGAAAGCTGTGGCACTGAAAGCCCTTGGGCTGTGCGCTTTCCGCAAGGCAGCTGAGATTTTACCAGGCCTCGTGTGCGTGCTACTGGGTTGAAAGGTGGAACTTTCCCTGAAAAGTAAAAAATGGATATTTCAGGCCCGTCTTAGTAACCACACAAGGACTTCCCTTTTTTTTCCCCCTCTTAAAGAAAACTGCAATTCTCAGGACGCTGAACTCTTTGGCTTTTCTGTCTTTATAGATTCAGGTGGGTCGCCATGTTGATCTGAAGCAACAAAACAAAGTTTGGGTCCAGTGGCACCTTGAAGATCATCTTCATCGTGTTAATTTGCTGTTCATCCTCTGTGTATAAGTTTGAACTCTCATCTTCCATCGCAGTGTATTTGAAAAAATGTGCATGCACATGAAAGCCCAGGCCCGTAGCTACAGTGGGGGCATTTCGGGGCCCAGCCCTCTGGCTTTCTGCCACGCCCCCCAACTTACCACCCTGCCCAGCCCCCCCCCGACTCATTTCTTGCGTTTGCCGCTGCCAGTGGTGGTGGCAAGCCTCACGCTGCCCTTTCTTTAAATGCTTTGGGGGAGAGGTGGGGGCCATACATGAATTTCAGTGCCCCCCCTTTTAAAAGCCCCCCCCATTAAAAAATCCTGGCTACGGGCCTGACGAAAGCTCATACCTTGCATAAGAAGAAGAAGAAGAAGAGATTGGATTTATACCCCGCCCTTCACTTGGAGTCTCAGAGGGGCTTACAAACTCCTTTCCCTTCCCCTCCCCACAACAGACACCCTGTGAGGTAGGTGGGGCAGAGAGAACTCTGACACAAACTGCTCTTTTTCAAGGACAGCTGTGCCAGAGCTTCTGACTGACCCAAGGTCACATCAGCAGGTGCAAGTGGAGGAGTGGGGAATCAAACCCGGTTCTCCCAGATTAGAGTCCGCACACTTAACCACTACACCAAACTGGCACCAAACCACTACACCAAACATAAACCTTAAAGGTGCCACTGGACTCTTAAGTTTGTTCTGCCTTTCAGACCCACAAAGTTTAATTCTGGGCGTAAGCTTTCGCATGCACGCACGCTTCTTCAGAAGAGAAAGAGAACTGATAAAATTCTCTCCGGACTTACCCAATCGTGTCATTGATCGGATGGCAGTCGGTGGGGTAGCGGGAAGATCTAACTCGCTTCTCGTGTATCCCTGTCGGGCACTTTTTCTTGTGTGCATATCCATTCCCCATATTTTTGCCTCGGAATATGTCTATGGACATGCGTTGGCTGCGGAAAGCGCTGTTAAGTCACAGGTGATTTATGATGAGCCCATAGGGTTTGCAAAGCAAGAGACGGTCAGAGGTGGTTGGCCATTGCCTGCCTCTGCGTAACAACCCTGGGCTTCCTTGGTGGTCTCCCATCCAAGGACTAACCAGGGCTGACTTGGCTTAGCTTCCGAGATCTGATGGGATCGGGTTAGCCTGTGCCATCCAGGTGAGGGCACTGACCATTGGCTTAGATTAAAATTTCCCCCCAGGTGGCAAGACGTGGATGGGGTCATTTCTTCTTGCCCCTATACCAGTGATGGCGAACCTTTTAGAGCCCGAGTGCCCAAACTGCGACCCCAAACCCACTTATTTATCACAAAGTGCCAACGCGGCAATTTTAACCTGAATACTGAGGTTTTACTTTAGAAAAAACAACTCATACATTAACTTAAGATGATCCAAACAAAGTAAGGAAAGCAATCCCAAATGCTTTCATTGACTTAAAATGATTTGGCAGAGAATTTGACACTTTAATGATGGTCTGGGCCTGCTGGGGCGATGGCACGCGTGCCCACAGAGAGGGCTCTGAGTGCCACCTCTGGCACCCGTGCCATAGGTTCGCCACCACTGCCCTATACCAGGGGTCATTTCCTGCAGGAGCGCACAGGAGCGGAGCTCCGGCAGTAGAAAGCCCAGGGGGTGGGCACATGCAACAAGCCCCACCCCCTGCTCCCAGCAGCCCTCAGTCAGAACAAGAAGCAGCCAGGTAAGTTGCAAAGCTCCCCCCAGCCCTCAGGTCCAAAACAGTCCAGTGGCACCTTTAAGACCCAGTTTTATTCAGGTACAAGCTCTCCCTCCTCTGCGAGGACAGATCTGCACGTTCCCCCCCCACACACACAATAGCTAGCAATCCAAAACAGTCCAATGGAGCCTGAGCGATGGGTGTTGACTTCTGACACACTTCCAGTGATGTCAGGGGGTGTGGCATATGCAAATGAGTTATGCTAATGAGTTATGCTAATGAGCTCCTGCTGCACCTCTTTTTCTACGAAATGACCCCTGCCCTATACTATGCCCCAGGCAGCACCTGAACATTTAGATGACTGTCCCTTTTGGGACTAGAAGCCGCTTCATATTACCATGTTTTAGAAGACAGAGTTTGAACTAATTAGGTTGGAGAAACTCTGTGATCTGTAATGGGGCCGTTGTGGCGGTGTAGCAGTTAGGCTAGGATCTGGGAGGACCCAGCTTCGAATGCGAACTCTGCCATGGAAGCTTGCTGAGCGACCTTGGGCCAGTCACACGGTCTCAGCCTGACCTACCTCGTGGGGTTGTCGTGAGGATAAAATAGAGGAGAGGAGAATGATGTAAGCAACTTTAGGTCCCCCACTGGGGAGAAAGGGTGGGGTTATATAAACTATGCATGGGGTGGAGAGATTTGACAAAGGGAACTTTTCCTCCCTCTCCCAAAAGTTAGACCCCGAGGGCATCGAGTGAAGCTGATGGGCTGGAGGTTCAGGACGAACAAAAGGAAACACGACTTTACACAGAGAGGGATTTAAATGTGGAATTCGCTGCCAGATGATGGAGTGATGGCCACAGGAACGAACAGCTTTAAAAGAGGATGAGATAGATTCATGGAGGATCAGTCTGTCATTGGCTACTAGCCCTGATGACTGAGGGGAACCTCCACTTTCAGAGGCAGTCAACCTGTGAATCCCAGAGCCAGGAGGCAACATCAGGGGAAGGCCTCAGCCTCCGTGGCCTGTTGTTGGCCCTCCAGAGGACCTGGTTAGCCACTGCATAAAACAGGATGCTGGACTAGATGGACCACTGGTCTGATCCAGCAGGGCTCAACTTATGTTCTTGTTAGGGGAAGGCCTCTATGCCTTGTTGTTGGCCCTCCAGAGGAACCGGCTGGCCACTGTGTGAGACAGGATTCTGGACTAGTTGGACTATTGGTCTGATCCATCACGACTCTTCTTACATTCCTCTCGGGGGAAGGCCTCGGCCTCTATGCCATGTTGTTGGCCCTCCAGAGGAACTGATTGGACACTCTTTGAGACAGGATGCTAGACTAGATGGACCATTGATCTTACCCAGCAGGGCTCTTCTGATGTTCTTACAAAGGCCTTGGCCTCTCTTCCCTGTTGTTGGCCCTCCAGAGGAACTGGTTGGCCACCGTGTGAGACAGGATGCTGGACTAGATGGACCACTGGTCTGATCCAGGAGGGCTCTTCTGATGTTTTTATCAGGGAAAGGCCTTGGTCTCTATGCCCTGTTGTTAGCTGTCCAGAGGAACTGGTTGGCCACTGTGTGAGACCGGATGCTGGACTAGATGGACCACTGGTCTGATCCAGCAGGGCTCATCTTATGTTCTTAAAGGGAGTAAATACATAAAAGGAAATATTTGAGTGGGGTCACAGGTGCCTCTTTTAAGCACGTGTTCAGGACAGGGGGCCAGCTGGAATTCTTGGAGTCCCACCATCCAGCATTGCCTATAGGGATCAGAGTGGTGGTGTACCCTGGTTCTGCAGGGCGGGGCTTTCTTCCCCAGGTGCCATATATGCAAGGAACTTAGGAATGAGCAACCTGACCTGGATAGCTCAGGCTTGCCCAATCCTGTCAGATCTTGGAAGCTAAGCAGGGTTGGCCCTGGTCAGTATTTGGATGGGAGACCAGCGAGGAAGCCCGGGGTCACTACAGAGAGGCAGGCGATTGCCAAAACCACCTCTGAACGTCTCTTGCTTTGAAGAACCTATGCGGTTGCCAGAAGTCGGCTGTGACTTAATGGCGCACACACACGCACACACAAGGAATAAGCAGTTGCGTCCCTCTTCTCCACCCCTCCTCGGCTCCCCAAATCTGTAACCTGCGCTCTGCCAAATTGGCCTTCCTTTCGTCAGAGGGCGGAAGGTAGGCGCTCGGGACGGAACTGCACGTTGATGGGAATGTGGAAGGATGCCTTCCTTCCCATCGCCCGTGCCCACGGGGCCCCCTCTTCTCCCTGTTTTCTTGCAGCCTTTGGGTCGTTGTGTCTCCTGTCTGTCTGCACAGAAGATAGGAATCTTCCGTGTTCTCCCGACTTGCCCGGGCAGGGATCCCTCCCCGCTCTCGCATTCCTGTGGATCTGCCAGTACCTGTTGCATGCCCCGTGGCCTAGGAACAGGCAACTTCTGCCTTTCCCATCTCTGTTTTTCTCTTTGAGCCTTCCCGGTTCCAGATGAACTCTCCCCCACCCCTGCAGATGCACCGTACCTCAAGTGTCGCCTGCTAAACCCTTTAATTAATTAATATTCCTGTTTTACAGAAAGGCGGCAATTAACCAGGCGACGCCTACCCTGTTCTGTCCCCCCCCCCCCCGTTTGCCCCATGTTTCAGAGTGACTTGCACAGGGCTTTCTTACAGTCTGATAATCAACTATGGGCCATATTGCGGATCACTCAAAAAAAAAAATATTGCGGATCACTCAATCTGTAGTTTGGGGCCATGCCGACTATAAAGGGAGACTTCTGCAAACGTGGGAACCTCCCCAGGTTTGCAGAAAGATCTGAAAACTTACCAAATACATTGGGGGTGCGGTTTAAATCTCCCCCAAATAATATTGTCTGTGCATGTGAGTCTTGCGGGCCCCCTTCCCACAAGTCTCACAAACACCCTCACTTGCATGTATATATTTTAGAACTCCAAGGTGGGGTGAGTCGCGTGTCCTCGTAGGAACCAACATGAGGCCCTTTCTTGTGTGATAGAGGAGTCCTGAGTTGGCACAGTCCCACTCCACCCCCCAGTTCTGCCAGGAACCAGGTGTACCAGAAGCCGCATGCTTGCTGTTGCTTTTGCCACACATGTTGGCACCCCCCCGCATTGTGGCAACTACCTAGTCTGCTTGTTTGGTCGGGCCGGCCCTGGTTATATTGCTTCCACTCTAGGCTGCGACCTGCTTAGGTTTAACAGAATGTAATAGCATCATGTGCCCTCGGACCATTGTCCGGGCAGTCTTCCTTGGCTTTTTATCTTATCTGCATCCTATCCTCTCTTTCTTCCTCCGGGCCATTCCCAGAACTTTTGGGTCCTTTCCTCTTTCCCCTGAGTCACTCGTGCCTTATTGTTTTGGATTGGGAGAGTGTGTGCGTTTAAAAGAAAACAAAGCTCTTAGTAAGCCATAAATCTTTTCCTACAAGGCCTTCCCCAGCCACCACTCTATCCTGTGCTGGTATAAACCGCTGTGATTTTGCCCGGCTAAAAGCTTTGATCCTGTTCGTTTCTGATCCCCAGGTATCCCGTTCCCTCTTTATGGACTGCAGAGAACATCTGGAAGTCGCTTTAATTTCCTGGTCAGCCACCGTGTGCAGCGAGTGGGTTAACTCAACCACTTCCCAGTCGCTTGAGTTTGCCTACCATTGAGGTTGTCAACTCTAGGCTGGGAGATTCCTGGAGGCGGGGAGGGCAGGGTTTAGAGACGGGAGGGACCTCAGCAGGGTACAATGCCATAGAGTCCACCCTCCAAAGCAGCCATTTTCTCCAGGGGAAGTGACCTCTGTGGTTTGGAGTCAAGTTGTAATTCTGGGAGATCTCTGCACCTCTACCTGCCACGTGGGGTTGTATTGTTTATTTATTTCAGGTCTCCCGCGTGACTGCACGATGAAAAAGGCATGAGAAGTTAGCATTGCTTGCAAAAGCCGGCATCCCAAGAACCCTTAGCCTTCGTCTCAAAGCAGGTTTCTAGCCCTCAAGGCTATGAAGCTACGCTGGGGAGCGATATAAAGATGTCCCTTGTGGCAAAGAGTAGAATTTGCAGTGGTCTATGTACCAGGTGCTGTTTATTAAGGTGGTAGGGACCTCCGCACCTTTGTGGCAGGGCCTTCTTAGTGATGGCCCGATAATGATGGAATAATTTCCCCCAGGAAGGTTTGGCCAGTAACATTTTTGTACTGATCACCATGCTCTCGCGTGCCTCCCCGTCTCTCAACCGGCATGCCCCTTGTCTGCAACCTTCACTCCATCTTTGATCCAAAGGCCGCCTGCTCCCTTGAGAGGTTCAACACATTCCACCTCACACCTGGAAGTGTTTCCTGCTCAATACCCACCTCAGTTCTAATACCATTGGCTTAAAGCCCACTAGGCCTCATCTCCTATGGACTGAGGCCATGTTCTTCAGTATATTCTTCATCAGAAGTTTGTTTCTTT